>NC_140007.1:11672317-11853634 GCF_964263955.1 Coregonus lavaretus
CCTCCATCTGTGCCAGGGAGGTGAGGTGTGGCCGGTTGAGGTAGAGTTGCTCTTCCAGGGCTTCAGAGGGGAAAAAGTTACCCCCGGGCAGCGCCGCAGTGAAACTAACATTCAGTATTCCCCCCGCCTCGCCGTCCGGCTGGATATTGAAAACAAACACGTCCTCCGGAGGGACGGACAGCACCGCCGACACCCCCTCCAGGAAGTGACCAAGCAGAGGGGACAGGAAGTGGTCCTGGGACATGTTTTGAAGGCGCACCGTCACGCTGCTGCTCAACATGTCCTCTGTGATGATGAGCACTCGGAGGATGCACTGGGCCGAGATACTGTGGATACCGTCTGAGAGAGAGGAGGGGAGGGGGGATGGGGAGGAGAGAGAGGGGCATGAGGTCGCAACGTCAATCTCTAGAGATACATATATTTAGTTAGCGTGAGCCGCCGTCTTACAAGTGCATGATCTTGACCATAATCTTCCCCTGCCCCCACTCATACATACAAGTGTGTGCACACGCACGCACACACACACACATGCACACACACACACGCACACACACATACACACACACACACTTAAATTGTCTATCAGTGCAAAGAGCAGTTTTATCCTCCTTTTATCATGATAATTAGACTACTTTTCCTGAGATTGCCCAAAATTATTACTATAAAAGCAATGATGAGAGTACAATATAATCAAAAAAATAAAAATACAATTTGAAACCACAGAAGACCCAAAAAATGAATTGAGTATAATACTACAAGAACAATTACATGCATGTGAATATGAAAACTGCAAGAAATAGATGATAGAAAATAATGAGAGAGTGAGAAAGAGAGACAGACAGAGAGAGAGAGAGCGAGAGAGAAAGAGAGAGAGGGAGAAAGAGAGAGAGAGAGAGAGAGAGAGAGAGAGAGAGAGAGTGAGAGGGTCGGTGGAGCTACTGAGAGAAAAGTAGAGAAAGGAGGCAGAATGAGAATGTTGACACTGTGGGGGGAGGGGTGTGGTGGCAGCTGGTTTGATTACAGGATTATGAGGAGGCTGACTCCCTATTGACCTCACACACACACACACACACACACACACACATACACACACATACACACATACATACACATACACACACACCAGACGTTAATAAATGAACAGCCAGAGGGTCGAACAGGATTATAAGAGGAAGGCTTAAACCTAAATTAATTTATCCATGTTCAAGAAATAATATGGGAAAAAACATTGGATATTGGCGACTTTCTCTCATTGTAAAAAGAGAAACTAATTATAAAAACAGAATACAAAATAGGGGATACTGCTCAGGCAAAGGATATTACAATGGCCTCATTGAATAGCTTGCAAAAATGCATTCCTAATTACTCCTGATACCCTTTCTTATTGAAATGAGAAGTATCGTAGTTAAGAGGATAATCGTGTGTGATTTGGCCCCCATTCCTGGCTTCTGTCCAGCAACCAGCTACGTAGCTAACTCAGAAACAGGTACATACAGTGAGCTACAATATAAGCTAATCCAAAACAGTACAATATAACCGAGCTTGCAGCTAGCTAAGTCAGGAGCAGGTAGCCTACAAAGACTACAAAATAACCGCGCCATCAGATAACTAACTTAGGAACTGAATACTGTACATGCAGTTTAATAATATAACCCAGCTAGCAGCTAGTAGCTAACTCACTCAGAAGCAGGTAGCTAAAGAGAGTACAATAAAACCCAGACCTAATGCATAGCCACTGGCCCTCTGAAGCTAAGCTTCCGTTCTAGTCTTTAAACTTGTATAACCCTCCCCAAACCATAAATGAAGGTTATTTTAGCATTTTTAAGCACCGAGGGAAAACAGGAGTTTGTAAATAACACTTTGTGGGTTTCGATTTGTTCCTATCCATGTTTTCGTGTCGTGAATCCACACTTCAAACGGAGGAGGGGCGTTTTAGGGCTGGTGGGTTGAGAGGGGCTCTTCCAGGTAGACTTGGCTAATAGAGCTTTTACAGCCTCCTAGACATAAGTAATGCTTCCTTTCCTACAGCTCAGCTGGAAATAGCAAGCTGCCTGCTGCCTATATCAGTAACTAAACCCTTTTAAAGAGATGGAGCCTTGCCTTGCTTTGCTCCTCCCTCACTTCAGCCTGCGCCTGAACAACTTTAATTTCATGTACACACACAGCTCCCTTTCCCTCCAGTCATATCAGGGGAAACTGAACAGGGGTTGGCCTTTTCAAATGGATGGAAATTATTAAAAGTTAACAACATCAAGTGTAGCGTAAGCACAGTCACCTAGAAAGAAACACACACACAACCAGAAAGGCACGCATCCATAGCCTGCATGCATTCACACTCTTGCACGTGTGAACACAGACACACACACACACACACACACACTACAGGCAGTGGTCTGACAGATGATTTCCGCGCTCTGTTTGTTTTAAAAGCCCTTCTCCCCCTGAGGTCTGAGCACTCATTACTCTCAGTGCAGAGCGGAATAAACCACACAGTAAAAGGGCTCTCTGTAGGCTTAAATTGCATCTTTACAATACATTAAACCACACTCACACACACAAACACACACACGTACAGACACACACACAGATGCACGGATGCACACACACACTCACGCTTACACAAAAACGTACACACACACACATTACTCCACCATATTAACAAACACACACATAAGGCATAAGCATAAAAATGCATTGCACTTAGACAGATGCTTAAAGTCTCACTGATCTTAACTACACATTATCCTCCTCAACACTCATTCCTACCCAGATGTACAGATCTATCTACAGATTTGCTAAAATTTCTAAAAACCTGTTTTTTCTTTGTCATTATGTAGTATTGTGTGTAGATTGATGAGGAAAAACAACAATTTGATCAATTTTAGAATAAGGCCGAAACGTAACAAAATGTGTAAAAAGTCAAGGGGTCTGAATACTTGACAACTACTGTATGTATATAATGAGAAATGACTCATTGACTATACTGTACTTACACACACACAAACACACACACACACATAAAATACGCCTGGACACTCACTACAGGATGTATTTATGTCTGTTGAATAAGTAAAGGATGACGTTGACAGAGGAAAGAGAGGGGGTATTGTACCCTGCTGTCTCTTGGGTTTAATAAAGTGCATTACAGAGGGATTATTTATTGGGAAAATCCTACAACTGGAGTAGGAAGAGAAGGACCTCTTTACGGACACTGTAAACTGTGTAAACTCTTGCCCTTCCCTGCATGACCAGTCAAGAACACAATGATGTATGTTGGATGGTAAACAAAGGTGTACAACGCACGTTTTAAAACCCCCTAGAGTCAATCTAAGTAACATAATAAAAAGATCCACATCAAGATCCGTCAGTTTAAGCTAGAGATATCATTGAATGAGTCTCAGTCCACCGCATCCACCTATGTCGCACTTCCGCATCTGTGGTGAAAGGTGTTAGAGCTAGAGTGGTGTTTATCAGACCATGAGACATCCCGGAAATCGGTCTTCTCACAAAAACATCTGTAGCGTCCGAACGGTTTGACATACAAACTATTATGACCACTCTATGGAAAAGTGTCAGGGGACTCGTCTGAAATCAGTACCGTCGATGTGCCTAGTATGTCTACCTAATTTCTACCAGCATGTCACCTGTGAAACTAGAGGTTGAAAATACTCTAGATCACCTTTACTCCCCACACAGAGACGCATACAAAGATCTCCCTCACTCTCCATTTGGCAAATCTGACCATAATTCTATCCTCCTGATTCCTGCTTACAAGCAGAAACTCAAACAGGAAGTACCAGCGAAGCTCTCAATATGGAAGTGGTCCGAAGAAGTGGATGCTAAGCTACAGGACTGTTTCGCTAGCACAGACTGGAATATGTTCTGGGATTCATCCGATGGCATTGAGGAGTTTACCACATCAGTCTCCGGCTTCATTAATAAGTGCATCGACAACGTCGTCCCCACAGTGACCACACGTACGTACGTATCCCAACCAGAATCCATGGATTACAGGCAACATTACCTACAGGCTAGAGCTGCCGCTATCAAGGAGAGGTACACTAACCCGGACCCGTATAAGAAATCCCGCTACGCCCTCTGATGTCATCAAACAGGACTAAGATCGAATCCTACTACACCGGCTCTGACACTCGTCGGATGAGGTAGGGCTTGCAAACTATCACGGATTACAAAGGGAAACCCAGCCACAAGCTGCCCAGTGACACGAGCCTAGCAGACAAGCCTTCTATGCTCGCTTCTAGGCAAGCAACACTGAACCATGCGTGTGAGCATCAGTTGTTCCAGACGACTCTGTGATCACGCTCTCCATAGCTGATGTGAGTAAGACCTTTAAACAGGTTAACATTCACAAGGCCACAGGGCCAGATGGATTACCATGCGCTAACCAGCAGCAAGTTTCTTCACTTACATTTTCAACCTCTCCCTGACCCAGTCTGTAATACCCACGTTTCAAGCCGACCACCATAGTCCCTGTGCTCAAGAATGCCAAGGTAACCTATCTAAATGACTATCACCCCTTAGCACTCACATCTGTAGCCATGAAATGCTTTGAAAGGCTGGTCATGGCTCACATCAACGCCATCATCCCTGACACCCTGGATCCTGTCAAATTCTCATACCACCCCACAGATGATGCAAACTACATTGGACTCCACACTGCCCTTTCCCACTTGGACAAAAGGAACACCTGCGTGAGAATGCAGACTACAGCTTAGCGTTCAACACCATAGTGCCCTCCAAGCTCATCACTAAGTTAAGGTCCCTGGGACTGAACACCTCCCTCTGCAACTGGATCCTGGACTTCCTGACGGGCCGCCCCCAGGTGGTGAGGGTAGGCAACAACACAACTGCCACGTTGCCCCTCAACACGGGGACCCCTCAGGGGTGCATGCTTTGTCCCCTCCTGTATTCCCTGTTCACCCACAACTGTATGGCCGCGCACGTCTCCAAAACCATCATTAGGTTTGCCGACACACGACGGTGGTAGGCCTGATAACCAACAACAATGAGACAGCCTATAGGGAGGAGGTCAGAAACAACAACTTCTCCCTCAACGTCAGTAAGAGAAAGGAGCTGATCGTGGAATACAGGAAACGGAGTGTCGAGCACGCCCCCATTCTCATTGGCAGGGCTGTAGTAGAGCGGGTTGAGAGCTTCAAGTTCCTTGGTGTCCACATCACTATGGCTCTATCATGGTTCAAACATACCAACAAAGTCGTGAAGAGGGCACAACAACACCTCTTCCCCCTCAGGAGGCTGAAAAGATTTGGCATGGGCCCTCAGATCCTCAAAAGGTTCTACAGCTTCACCATCGAGAGCATCTTGACTGGTTGCATCACCACTTGGTATGGCAACTGCTTGGCATCTGACTGCAAGGTGCTGCAAAGGGTAGTGTGTATGGCCTAGTACATCACTGGGGCTTAGCTCCCTGCCATCCAGGACCTCTATATCAGGCGGTGTCAGAGGAAGGCCCTAAAAATGGTCAAAGACTCCAGCCAACCAAGCCACAGACAGTTCTCTCTTCTACCGCACAGCAATCGATACCAATGCACCAAGTCTGGAACCAACAGGACCCTGAACAGCTTCTACCCCTAAGCCATAAGACTTCTAAACAAGACTGGTAATCAAATGGCTACCTGGACTACCTGCATTGACCCTTTTTTGCACTAACACACTAATTTTTTTGCACATATGCTGCTGCTACTGTCTATTATCTATCCTGTTGCCTAGTCACTTTACCCCTACCTATATGTACATTACATAGCTACCTCAATTACCTCGTACCCCTGCATATCGACTCGGTACTGGTACTCCCTGTATATAGCCATGTTATTTTCTACTCCCTATATATAGCCATGTTATTTTCTACTCCCTATATATAGCCATGTTATTTTCTACTCCCTGTATATAGCCATGTAATTTTCTACTCCCTGTATATAGCCATGTTATTTTCTACTCCCTATATATAGCCATGTAATTTTATACTCCCTGTATATAGCCATGTAATTTTATACTCCCTGTATATAGCCATGTTATTTTCTACTCCCTGTATATAGCCATGTAATTTTATACTCCCTATATATAGAAATGTTATTTTCTACTCCCTATATATAGAAATGTTATTTTCTACTCCCTGTATATAGCCATGTTATTTTCTACTCCCTATATATAGCCATGTTATTTTCTACTCCCTATGTATAGAAATGTTATTTTATACTCCCTGTATATAGCCATGTTATTTTCTACTCCCTATATATAGCCATGTTATTTTCTACTCCCTGTATATAGCCATGTTATTTTCTACTCCCTGTATACAGCCATGTTATTTTCTACTCCCTATATATAGCCATGTTATTTTCTACTCCCTATATATAGCCATGTTATTTTCTACTCCCTATATATAGCCATGTTATTTTCTACTCCCTGTATATAGCCATGTTATTTTCTACTCCCTATATATAGCCATGTTATTTTCTACTCCCTATGTATAGAAATGTTATTTTATACTCCCTGTATATAGCCATGTTATTTTCTACTCCCTATATATAGCCATGTTATTTTCTACTCCCTGTATATAGCCATGTTATTTTCTACTCCCTGTATACAGCCATGTTATTTTCTACTCCCTATATATAGCCATGTTATTTTCTACTCCCTATATATAGCCATGTTATTTTCTACTCCCTATATATAGCCATGTTATTTTCTACTCCCTGTATATAGCCATGTTATTTTCTACTCCCTGAATGTAGCCATGTAATTTTATACTCCCTGAATGTAGCCATGTTATTTTCTACTCCCTGTATATAGCCATGTAATTTTCTACTCCCTATATATAGCCATGTTATTTTATACTCCCTACATATATAAATGTTATTTTATACTCCCTATATACAGCCACGTTATTTTTACTTGTTATTTCTATTCGTTATTCACTGTGTATTTATTCCTCATTTCACTATTTCTATTTTTATCTTAACTTAAACTTTGAAAATAAGTAAGTAAGAATTTCACTGTTAGTCTACACCTGTTGTCTACGAAGCATGTGATAAATACAATTGTATTTTATTTTGACTTGATTTAATGCTCAAATCAAATCTCTATAATTTGCCTTTCTTCTCTAAATCTCTCTGTCTACACCTAATTTATATGTACTGTGCAGACACACACAAACACAGATACACATGCAAGCACTCGCACACGCACACACACACACAAAAGAGGGGAAGTGGTGTTGTGTGTTGGTGCCCCAGGGAAGGAAAGACAGACAGATGGACGGAGACAGATATCAGATGAGTACAGGCCTGGCCTGCTGTCCTGCTGGGATCTTAGACCGACTATATTACATCTTAATCTCCCCTCTCTCTAGTCTTAGTAAAGAGCAGGGAGATAGAGAGAGAGAGAGAGAGAGAGAGAGAGAGAGAGAGAGAGAGAGAGAGAGAGAGAGAGAGAGAGAGAGAGAGACAGAGAGAGAGAGAGAGAGAGAGAGAGAGAGAGAGAGAGAGAGAGAGAGAGAGAGAGAGAGAGAGAGAGAGAGAGAGAGAGAGAGAGAGATTGTGAGAGAGAGCGAGAGAGAGAGCATCTAAAGGGGAGAAGAGAGTGGAGGGAGAGCCAGGCAGGAAGACACAGACAGCAGCACACACAATGAATCTGACAGACTTGCTCTCAGACTGACTGTATTTCATTATAATCTCATAACACTCCTGTCCTGGAGGAGAGGAGTGGGCAGAGAGAGGCTGAGAGAGGCTGAGTGTGGGAGAGATGGAGGGAGGGTAAGGATGAACAGAGACTCCTACTGCAGAGGGAACATTGAAAGGGACAGGTACAGAGGGAGAAAGAGAGATGCACAAACACTCACATGTACTGTACATACGTGCATACACACAAACAAAGACACTTATTCATAATCGCACACAAATATGCATTAAGCGGCCACAATGCAATTGGAATAAAAGCTCTGTAAATAGGCTAGCAGGTCACACAAAAAAAACACTGGCCATATAAAAGCTATTTAACACACTAAAAATGCATGACTGTTGTACAGTTAAATAAATCATAAACCATCATTACCAGGCAGTTTATCATTCCATGTCCCATATCGCCTCTTTCATTTAATTCACTAAATAACATTAATCATGGAACAAGAGCCTAAGTATCTCAAATACCCCTCATTCGCATTTTCTGACAGGCCCTTACCCCACCCTCTCTCTCTCCCACACACACACAAACCAACACCCTCTCTTTCACACACAAATCTCTCTCAACATCCTCTCACACATCCAGCCACACTTTCTCCCTCTGTCTCTCACCTGTGACAGTAATGAGCATGGGGGCCACCAAGGCTCTGTTATTGTCCAGCTTGCGGCTCAGCCGGATCTCCCCGCTGCTGTGGTTGAGCAGTAGCAGGTGCAGGTCGTTTCCCTGGTCAATGGAGTAGTACAGGCGGTCTGACACATCAGGGTCATGGGCCGGCACCCGGCCGATCACCCCACTGGGGAAACTGTTGGAGCGGTTGGACACAAAATTGTTGAAGATGATCTGGAAGTCCTGGAGCTGGGGCCGGTTGTCGTTCTGGTCCACCAGCCGGATGCGCACCGTGGCCCGGCTCACCAGGGGGGCTGAGGTGGCCTGGACCACGATCACGTACTCGGAGCGGGCCTCATAGTCCAGGTCTATGAGGGAGGTGAGCTCCCCGGAGAAGATGTCCATCTGGAAGATCTCAGGGATGTTGCCTTCTACGATCTGATACATGATCTGGGCATTGGCCCCCTCGTCTGGGTCTGTGGCTGTGATCTGGGCCACCACCGACCCCACAGCGCTGTTCTCCTTCACTAGAACCTCAAAGTCGTCCGCCGGGAACACAGGCGCATTGTCGTTGACATCGAGAACCGTCACCTGAATGTGGACGGGCGTCCGCTGTGGAGGCACACCACGGTCCACGGCGTACGCCGTCAGCTCATAGAATGGGACACTCTCGCGGTCCAGACGACGGACCGTGCGTACGATGCCCGATGTGGGCTCTATGGTGAAGTCTCCATCACCGTCCTCCCCATTCTGGAAGGTGTACTGGACGCGGCCATTGGCATGGGCATCTCGGTCCATGGCGGATATCTGTAGGACGCTAGTGAAGGGTGGGGCGTCTTCACTGACAGTGCCCTGGTACCTGGGGCTGAGGAACTGTGGTGCGTTGTCGTTCACATCGTTCACATTCACCTCTACGTAGGTGGTGTCAGACTTCTGTGGGATGCCGTTGTCCCGGGCGGTGATGGCCAGAGTGTAGGTCATTTGGTCCTCGTAGTCCAGCTCGGCTTGCAGGGTGATGGCTCCGCTGGATGGGTCGATGCGGAACTGGGGGATGTTGTCTTCCAGGAAGTAGGTGATGCGAGAGTTCTCGCCAACGTCATCATCCGTGGCGCTGATGACCACGACCGTGCTGCCCGGGGGGCGGTCCTCGTTCACGGTCACCGAGTAGTGAGCACTCTGGAACACGGGCCGGTGCGTGTTGGCGTCCGTGATGTTGACGTGGACCTGGCATGTGTCATGTAGCGTGCGGTCAGAAGCGGTCACAGTCAGAACGTAGCGGCGCTCCTGTTTGTAGTCAAGCGGCAGTGCTAGAGAGATCATCCCCGATCCCCCGGCTGTGCTTATAGCAAAGCGGTTACGGGTGTTGCCCCCCGTGATCTGATAGGTGACCGCGCTGTTGACATCACGGTCGACCGCGGTCACAACGACCACACTGGTGCCCACAGCCGCGTCCTCGTTGAGCCTCACAAAGTACTCTTTCTGCAGGAACTCTGGCCTGTTGTCATTGACGTCCATCACTGTTATAGTCACGCTGGCTGTGGCGGAGAGAGGTTGGATGCCATAGTCTCTGGCCTCCACCCCAAAGAAGAAGTGTTCCACAGACTCCCGGTCGAGGGCCGAACTGACCGTAACCCAGCCGGTTGCAGAGTTAATGACGAAGGGCGTGTCAGGGCTGGTGCCAGTCAGCCTGTACTCCAGACGGGCGTTGTCCCCAGAGTCGGTGTCGATGGCCTGGATGTGGAGGATGGAGCTTCCCACGGGGGCGCTCTCCAGCACTGACGCCTGGAACGGCGTGGACACAAAGATGGGAGGGTTGTCGTTGACGTCGGTCACCTGCACGCTGATGATACCTGTGTTATTGGAGAGCGGCGGCCGGCCGTTGTCCTGGGCTCGGACCCTCAGAGTGTATTCCCTCTCTGCCTCGAAGTCCAGAGGGGCAACTACCTGGATCTCCCCTGTCACACTGTCGATGGAGAACTGGCCCCGGCTGTTCCCACTGATGATGTTGTAGTGGACGGCCGCGTTGCTATCCTTATCATGGTCCGTAGCGCTCACCCTCAGGATCTCAGAGTGGGGCCGGACGTCCTCCCTGACTGCCACCACATAGCGCTTCTCGCTGAACTGGGGCACGTTGTCGTTCTCGTCCAGCACCGTGATGAAGACCTTAACGATGGCCGAGCGCGGCCCGGGCTCCCTTCCCTGGTCGCTGGCCTCCACGTGGAGTGTGTAGCGCTCGTTGGTCTCCCGGTCGACCACGCCCCGCGTGGTGATCAGCCCTGAGCGGGGGTCGATCTCGAATGCGGCCCGGGCGGCAGCAGCGGTGTCTCCTATGAAGCGGTAGCGGATGTTGGCGTTGGACGGGGCATCCAGGTCAGTGGCTCGGAGCTGCAGGATGGGGTAGCCCTCTTCCACGTTCTCCCGGATGGTCTCCCGGTACTCTGTGTGCTCAAAGATGGGCGAGTGGTCATTGCGGTCGGCCACGGTGATTGCCACCATGGTGGTGCCAGAAAGGCGTGGAGAGCCGTGGTCTGACGCCGTAACCCGGAAGTAGTGCAGGTCCATGTGCTCCCTGTCCAGCACCTGGGAGGTGGTGATGAGGCCCGTGTCAGGGTCGATGTGGAAGTAGTCAGTGGATCTGCTGTTCATGAGAGGGGCCATGGTGTAGCTGAGCCTGCCTGCGTCACCTGCGTCTGGGTCGGTGGCTGACATTGGTATGACTGAGGTGCCTGGGGGCTGGTTTTCTGGAACCTGCACTTGGAAGTTATACTGGGAAAAGTGAGGGTGTCTGTTGGCAGCTCGGCGAGCGCGCCCCACCACCAAAACCTCTTTCTCTCTGTCCTTCTCACCTGCATCTTCCACTATCTGCCTTTTCAGACTTCTCTCTCCCCTTGAACTGTGTTTTTCCTCCTCTTCTTCTTCCTGTGTGCTTTCATCCCCCTGCCACACTTTCTCCCCCCCCCCTCTTCCTGCTGCTCCACTCTGTGCCTGTGTGAGGCTGGCCCTCTCCTGACCTTTCTCTCTCTGTCCCTCTGCCTCTACAGTTGCATCTGTCTGGGCTGTAGCTCTCTTTGTTATTCCCTCTGACTCCCACTCTTCCACTTCCTCCCTCCGTGCCACTCTGGCCTGTCTTTCCCCCTCCCCCACCTGTAATTCGCCTCCCCCAGACCCCTCTTCAACCTCACCCCCCATATGTCTCTCTGGCTGACTGACACCTTCCTGTTGTAATGGCACCAGTTTACCGGATTTTAATTGCGGGCGCGTGCCCCCCTGGACAGTAGTTAAGCTGTCGCCAGAGCTGCTGTCAACACACGCAGCGTGGAGCAACTCTTCCGGGACCGAGCCCTGCTGTGTCTGTGAGCATGGTCCACTCAGATCTGCTGACGCCTGTCTACTATTGGCATCATTACTTTCATCATTCGTCTGAACATTCCCCTCTTTGTTCTCCTTGTTGTTATTGTTGTTCTGGTTGAAATTTCTGATGTTGTTATTATTATTGACGTTGTGAACATTCTCCAAAAAGAATGGCTGAAAGTGGTGAGCCGAATATGCGTGTTTATTTGGAGAAAGCTGGGTAGAAGTTTTCATGGGTGCTGTCCATTGTGCCTGTGGTGCTGAACCTATGTGAAGGGAAGGAGGTGTGTAGAGGAGGCTAGCCCGTGGCCGGGAAGGTGAGTCTGATTCACTATCCCGTTTAGTCAGATTGAGCTCCATGGAGAATGAGAAGAGGTTTGTGGTAACAAGATCCCTGTGAGTAACGCCAGACTTAATTGCCCCAGCCTGTCCAGAGGCTGATATAGTGAGAGCGGTGATGGAAGACAATATAGGCGTGACGATAGCTGACTCATTGTGAGCTGGCTCAGACTGAGGATGAGGAACATTGGCTCGAGCAGCCGAATCTACTGCCTGTATGTCATCATGGAATAAGGAAAACGAGCTAGTAGAGGTAAGTGAATTTCTATTTTCATTACCGGTTCCATTAGATGGCAAACAGAGACTGTCCGTGATATTTGTGGTGGGGGAAAATTGGATGCCGAGATTACTCACTGCTATGCTTCCCCTGGGACCTATAATGTTTGCTGAAAGTCCTCCCCCTACATCCATCCGCTGCAAACCACAACACCTCGTTCTGGGGAGAGACCCCCAGGGTAACCCCTTACTCTCTACCTGGGGTTGAGCGCTTTGTTCTCCGCCTGCCAACACTGATATTCTCTGTGGACGAGCAGCCAGCTCCTTAAGCTTGGTTGTTAGATAAACAGAGGCCAAATCCTTATCCGGATCATTTTTGTTCACGTGTTTGTTGCCTTGTGCCTTCTCTCCCTCCCTCCTCCGGCCCACACCCAATGCATGCCCAGAACTGGGGCTGGCGCGGAGCCTGTCTCGGGCACGGCTGAAGTAACAACCTGTGAGGACCATGGCCCCTTCAGTAATCCTGGGTGACTGGTAACATCTGGCCGCGCTGCCTGCGGTGGCTGAAGTGAGATAGTATGGGTAGGGCCCTTGTGCCCCACTCCTCCACGTTCTCCCAATGGCCTTAGTAAATGAATGATTACAACCATCAGTGGGGAGAGCGATAACATTGTGACTACCCAAATGAGAACAATCACTGGTGGCCACCTCTCTAGCCTTCAAAGCATTATCACCCAAATGAGAGTGAGGAGTGCCCCATGGCAGCGGTCCAGGTGGTTGCTTAGCTGTAGATATGTGCTGTGTTGGGGGAAGTGGCCGGTGGAGGGTCCTTGTATACCTTTCAGAAGCCCCTCTAACATCTCTAGCAATCTCCGATGACTTGGTCGCAGGTCCCCGGTCTTGGCCGCGCACAAAGACTCTCCCTGTGTCGGGTTTGGCGGCCGGCAGACAGGGTGGTGACCGCGCGCAAACTCTAGTCCTTTGTACAAACCTCTTTTTGGCATTTTGAACCAGCGAAGAGAAAACAGGTGAAACAACGCCCCTCTCCCCACCGCTGCTCCTGCTCCTACCTACAGGGTGGGGATGCCTGACTCCATTCCACGGCCTTCTCGCACCTCCTTCTTCCGTGCACAAAGGTTCAAAAGGGTCTCCATGCGCGCATTGCCATATAAAAGGACTCCACACTGGGCATTCTGGTCCCGATGGGAGCCGTCCCGATGGGAGCCATTGTAACGTCCACCTGGGGCAGATCACCGAACCGCTGCTGCTCGCCAAGACCCCAGCTTCCCTTGGATGGCTCGGTGTCTCAGGGCAGTGTCCCGAGCTCCAACCGCAGGGCCCTGCTAACTTCCCCGGGTTAACCGCGAACAAAGGGCTGAGGAGCAGGTGGAGAAGAAGTGGTGAGAGCAGGCTGGAACCCAGTAGCAGTGCAGCCATTAGTCTGGTAAAATCCTTTCTCCTCTCCCCCTTTCTCCCGCTCACCCCTCTCTCTTTCTCTCTCCCTCTCTCTCTCTCTCTCTTCGAGTGCGTCTCTCTCGCTCTCTCTTCCGTCGCCGGCTAGGTAGCCAGCTCCAACGGCACTGCCCGACACCTTCCCCCGCGCTCCCCCGTCTTTCCGTGGGCCCGGGAAGTTGGCATTTACTCGCTGTGTTCGGTAGAACTCGGTCTGTCGGCGTCAGGGGTGCAGCATCTCTCCCTTTCATTCATATCCAACATGGCTCTCAGCAGACCCCGGTGGTACTGTCCATCCTCTCGTTACACTCTCCTCCTCTCAACACCCCTCCCCCTCGCTGCTCTCTTCCTCCACCTCCCTCTCTCTCTCTCTCTCTGCTCACAGAAATAGGAGATAATGGTTTATTCCAGCTCGCAGGGCTGTTACACCACCCGTAGCCGCCATATCCACAACTGGAAGGCGACTCGGAACTATATCTCACTCACATTCATATTTTAATAAACCAATCTAAATAAATTAAATTGTATATAGGCTATAGCAGAGCATAGTAGCCATGAAGCATATGAAACCTAATTCCATTTTGGTAATAATGAGAAATATTTAGGCTTTATTAAATATGAAATTATAACGCAGAGGGCACTGTCAATTATATTTATTATTGCACATTTTATGTCTCTGTAGCCTAATACATTTTAAAGACAGTTAGGCCTATGTTATATAGCCTACAAAATTAGCTTAATGAATTGAGCCTCTCCATGACGTCATGCTCTGCCTACACATCGATGAGTAATTAGTAGGCTTCCTATTCATTGCTTTTCCTTCGATATGGTCATCACCCTTCACTTATTATTTTAATCAAACATTAATTTATATGGATATGAGCAATATATTTCATTGTATTTACAAAGTGGATTAAAAGTCGTTAATATGGAAATATAATTTGTATTCCAAATTCAGGTAACACAATTCATTCTGATGGTGAATTCTACAACCTAAAATGAAATCCCCACATTTTGGAAATGGCTGAGGGAGGGAAGGCGTGTCTGGCAGCCTTGGCTTGCATCATCGGATGTGTTGTGGCACAAAATAGTTCTGCTATGAAAACCAATCTGTTTCTCTCAGTCTGGCTGTCGCCGCCGCCACGGTTGGAGCTAATCCACGTATGTTGAAATATTCATGCTCCGACCACAGTAATGAAGTGCACAAAAAAACTCAAACGTCTGCGATCTATATGCTCTAGCTCTCTCCGAGCTGAGAACAGTCAGTCATTAGGCGCGAGGAAGCGAGGGGTAGGCAGTCAGCCCTGTTGGGTATCATCGCTCGCCTTGCCTGCACACCAACAATAATAGGTGTGAAAAGTAGGCTAGGTTATATTGGCGAGCCGCCCTCTCCGTGATTAGGACGGATACATGTCGACACGCGCAAAGTCGTCTAGACAATCGGGCTCTTGTACTGAAATAGTGGGATGAAGAAAATCCAAGTAGGCTACATTATAGGCTATGATTCCATGCTTTTCCTACGTTTAATATAAATAATGTATCTGGATATAAACACAAGTTTGTATTAATGGAAAGTGCCTGAAATGTAAAGTGACACCAAAGCAGGGTGCTGTAAAACTTTAGCTGTTCATAATGTAGCCTAAAACCATGAGCCATCAGTCCTATATGTTGAGCATTTCAACCTGGCTCAGGGTCAATATCATTAACTTAGGAAAGAGGGAAGTAATAAAATAAGACGAAAACTTGATGGGATAGATGAGCGTACGAGTAGGCTATGGGAAATTTCAGCATTACAAAACCATGGACAGCGCCCATGTAAACTATGCTGAAAGAAGCCTACATTAGGAAGCCCCGTCGAACACTTCAACCAAAGAACTGTAAGTCTGGGCAGTCCACACCATGAATTTCTTTCCGAGGAGAAATGGCTAAGCTAACAGGGGTCATTTTTAGTAGTGGCGTAACCGACCGCATTACATACAGCACCATGGACAGCGGCGTTCCAAATAGGCCTGCTGCATCACTCGGCCCATTTAGTCTACATATTACCTTTTAAAATATACTTCCTACAGTAATTAGTCAGCTAAATACACTCCACTTGGTTAATGCACGTTTAGGCCTACGCGTGTGCGTGTGTATGTGCACGTGTGCGTTTTAGAATGTATAGACACAGCACCCTTTTCAACATGCGGGTGTGTCCAAATTTAGCTGGTTGGCTCCCCTCCACGCAACGGTGAATCAATAAGCTCTGACTCCTCACTGGGGTTCTCCTAACTACCGCAAGCCGCCATGCAAGACCCTGCTTTTCAACAGTGTGAGTTGCCATGGGAACAGCGAAAGTGGGGGTACTTTTAGCCTCTGGTGGATTATACCCCTCCGAGGGGTTGAGTGTGCCGGGAGGGAGGGGCGGTGTTGAGGCTTTCTTCACTCATTTCGCCTGCCAGTCACATACTCGGTAATTGCACTCCCCCGGCACCTCTATCCTTGTCTGACCAGGCCCGGTGCCACAGAGTCGCCAGATCCTTCCCCCCTCACTGAAATCCTGAGTGGCAGGTGGTAGCGGAGGCCCGGTGTGCATATGGCCTCGACTGGAAATGATGAGGCAGTAATACATTCATGAGAAGTGACGGAAGTGTGATGGGGACGGACATCGATTGACATGTAGTGTCGTTTGCCAGCCAATCATCTGTTGTCATTTACACCCACAATTTATGCTAGAGGAGGAGGCCAAGGCCCTGGCCGTCCTGCCACTCAGACAGGTTGACACAGAAGGCCGCTATCCGGGAAGCCACCCTCCATCCCTCCCCTCTCTTCGTACAAGTCATAATGACATATGGCGACAGCTGCGTGGCATGTGCGGGGTGATTGTGTGAATCTTGCCACAGCTTATAGGGCCTGTGGGTTGTGCGTGATTAATAAGATATGGCAGACTTCATTGACTTGAATAGCCTACCAAACAACCATCAAAAGATAAAGGGCCCTTAGCTCTCCTTGATCTCACAGTTGATTAGTGACCACTCATTTATTCATTGGTCCAGACTCAAGTCCTATTGTAACCTGTTTTCCTATCATGTTCAAGGTGTGTGCTTTCCTTCTGACCTTCAATAGAGTCTAAACCAAAAGGATGATGATGTCATTAATTATTTGGGGAGATTAGCCCTATGTGATTAGGACACAAGGGTCTGTATACCTGTGTTCATTATCTGACAGTTAGTTTATTAGATTCAGACAGGGGCCTAGAGCTTGGCCAATTTGATCATGAAATGACTGATCTGCTTGCTCTACCATCCTATACACAAACACATCAATCCACCATTCTAGGTTCCACAATAAATCTAAACAAATTGGACAGATTTCTCTGTCATATAAACATCTAAAGCAAATAGAATGAAAATCTCTTGATATGATGAAGAGAGAGCAGCAAGATCCCTTATACGTGCACACACACACACACACACACACACACACACACACACACACACACACACACACACACACACACACACACACAGTTATATTCAGGTCACAGAGTTTTGTTTATTAAAAGAGTGGATGAATGAAGGGAGAGTGACAGAGAAAGAGAAATATAGAGAAGTTAATGTTCAGTGTGGGCAAACAAAAGTAAACAAATGTTTTACAGAATGTGTGAGTCTGTGCCAAAGTTAAATTGTGTGCCATGAGTGAGTGTGTGTGTCAAAGAGTTTATAGGCCAGCTGTGTGTTCTCTCTTAGTCAGCCAGTGACCCAAATCACTGAATAAAAGAGAGAGTGAGAGAGCGAGAGAGAGATGGGGGGGGGGGGGTTGAAGAGTGGGAGAGAAAGAGTGAGTTGACATTTAAAAAAAGAGAATGTGGAAAATGTATGTAGCGCAGAAATAAATATCAAACATTATATATTCCCTACAGTCCCTGAACAGCTTTTATTTATCACCATTGCTCTGTCACTACAACCCCCCCCCCCAGCATACTCCCATAGAATGTATCAAATTGCAAATATTCTAATGAATGTGAACATTCAGATAAAACACGGATGTAAAAATGCCTAGAATGAAATCATTCACTATAAGGGAATATTCAGAACATAAATCCACATTGCCATATTACCAATGACAGACAAAATGTAATCCTCAAAATACAACGTAGAAACACAGTCACTGTAATATATATTTATTTAATTTAACTAGGCAATTCAGTTAAGAACAAATTCTTATTTACAATGACGGCCTACACCTGCCAAACCCGGACGACGCTTGGCCAATTGAGCGCTGCCTTATGGGACTCCCAATCACGGCCGGTTGTGATACAGCCTGGAATTGAACCAGGGGGTCTGTAGTGACGCCTCAAGCACTGAGATGCAGTGCCTTAGACCGCTGCGCCACTCGGGAGCCCTAGATAGACTGAGATCTACACTGAGTGTACAAAAGATTAGGAACACCTTCCTAATATTGAGTTGCACCCCCTTTTTGCCCTCAGAACAGCCTCAATTCATCGGGGTATGGACTCTACAAGGTGTCGAAAGCGTTCCACAGGGTGGTGGACCATTACATTTACATTTTTAGTGATTTAGCAGACGCTTTTATCCAGAGCGACTTACAGTTTTAGTGAGTGCTTACATTTTTCATACTGGCCCCCCGTGGGAATCGAACCCACAACCCTGGCATTGCAAGCGCCACGCTCTACCAACTGAGCTACAGGAGGCCCATGTTGACTCCAATGCTTCCCACAGTTGTGTCAAGTTGGCTGGATGTCCTTTGGGTTGTGGACCATTATTGATACACACAGGAAACTGTTGAGCGTGAAAAACCCAGCAGCGATGCAGTTCTTGACACACTCAAACCGGTGTCCCTGGCACCTACTACCATACCCCGTTCAAAGGCACTTAAATCTTTTGTCTTGCCCATTCACCTTCTGAATGGCACACATACCATGTCTCAGTTGTCTCAAGACTTTAAAATCCTTCTTTAACCTGTCTCCTCCACTTCATCTACACTGATTGAAGTGGATTTAACAAGTGACATCTATAAGGGATCATAGCTTTCACCTGGATTCACCTGGTCAGTCTATGTCATGGAAAGAGCAGGTGTTCATAATGTTTTGTACTCACTGTATATCAGTAGGCTATATGAGATCATGAGATTCTAGAGCACTATAAAGGTGCATTTCCACACCAGTGTGTTGCCAATGTTCATATTAAAAGCTTTAATGTAATTTTTTTGGGGAAACTGTTTTTCCATCAGGAGTGTGACACTAAAGAATCAACAACCTATGCATCAACGAGACAGTTGCTTTGTGAGAAGGTGTTAATCGTGGAAGGTGTTAACCCATGTTCACAGTTAGCCATTGTTACGTAAATGAAAGCTGAAAAGTACCAGTGGCCTGGTCTTGGCCCTAAGTCAGAGCTGGCCATGGCCCAGTGAGACACTGGAGCCGGGCCTTAGAGGTGGAAACACAAAAGTCTGAGCCTTTTTGGTAAAACACTGGGGTAAGTCTCAGGTGGAAAGTTGACATAACTGCCAGGTCTGAGAGCTAGCAGAGCCACGGCGCTATCAGGCTGGATCTACCCCTGACTGGATCACAGTGAAGCTGGATTCACATCAGATGAGATCAGGCTGGATCGAGAATCCCTATCACACTACTGTGGTCTGGGTTGCTTCAGCCTGGCACCTGGCGGCGGCCGGCCCGGGTCACACTGGATCCATTTCAGAGGGGAATCCGACCAATCCAAATTGGATCAGCAGCAGCTGAATGGCTGGATCTCTATCACTGGGTATTGCAGGTTTCACTATCAGCAGAGGCCTTTATGGGACTTTATTAGCATTAGCTAAAGAAGTGTATTATCCCTATAAGCAGAGCTATTCAACTAGGGTCCTGGAGGGCTAGAACCCAGCAGGGTGTCCTCCCAGCCCCGGCCTCATGCTGACTCTAGATCATTACTGCTGGATGTGCTGATAGTTTGATATAGGAGCTTCCTAACCATGTGGCTGGTTGAGAGGATGGTAGAGAGGATTTTGGAATAAATCAAAGTGCTGTGAGACGGTCAATACCCATGCTGGTACCTCTGCCCTCAGTTGAACAGTGACATGATCTGATCAGCTACAGCATTAAGCAGCCTTCAGCCTATTTTCTTGGCCTGTGAATATGTGAAGAGGGTAAACCTAAGCGCGCACACACATGCACATGCGTCCATAAACATGTCTGAGAGAACAGAATCAGGAAATACATAATTATACACAGTCATAATTAATCATAATGTACTAATTCAGGGAATCATTCAAACAATGGATGGTCTGTCTCATTTGCTTACAATTAGGTATCCTGTACACAGCAATTCAAGTTCAACCAGTTGCCTATTTCGTATTCAACCAGAGTAGCGCGAGGAAGAAAGGAAAGGGAAGACAGAACGAGAGTGGCAGAGAGAGGGATAGAGAGAGAGAGAAAAGGGCTGGATGACAGCTGTTGCATGAGGAGTTTATCTGTTTAAATCTATCCATCTCCGGGCCCCTGCCATCAACCAACCCCCACAAAGTCACACGCTCTCCTCTCACCACACCCTGCACGTTCAAAGACATGCTCAACAGGAGCCACATTCACTTGAAAATAACCTGCTGCGTTATAAAGACACAATTTATATTATCTTTCAGTAGAATCTCTTCCTCACAATCACCACTCCCTCCGTGTTCAAAGAGGATCTGTGACTCACATAAGAAGCACATTAAGTAGAAAATATCCTGGATGTTCTGACTGATATCAGTCATTGTGTTGTTTGTGTTAGACATCATTTGAGTTGTCTGGCACCGTGACTGTGTCTCTGTCTGCACCTCAGTCTCTGTTAGTCTCCCTCCACCCCCAATCTCTCATCCTGTCATTTCCTGGCTTGTTAGGGTATGCCCAGCCACAGTCAGTCAAAGCATTTAAATACCATCAATATCAGTAGCCTAGCCTACTCCTTTGTTTCCTCCTTTTCTCCCATCCTCCTGTACTCTCTCCTGCTCTCTCTCTCTCTCTCTCTGGCAACCACAACTAATCACTCTACTCTCATGGACATCCCTGAACTCATTCATCTGTCTGTTTTCTCCCTCCTTTAAGACAGTAGATTTGCTCATAGAGATGTCTGCATGCTCTCCTTTCCCTTTCTGTATCCATCCCTCTGTTTCTGAACTACTTTCATGTTCACATCCCTTTTTATTTCTCTCCTCCCTCTATTGTCTCTGGCCAACCGAGGCCCGAGGGGAGTGATTGACAAGAAGGCAGGGTAGGAGAAGCGAAGAGCTTTGATAGGAGGAGATGCAAAGCAAGGCTGGTGGACTGTCAGGTGGCTAAAATATGTCGGCAGAGCTCCACCCTGTGGATATGTTGGTGTACTGCACAACCCCTGCCTAGTTGTCTTGTCAGACTTCTAGTCAAGACTAACTCATTGGCTGTGGGGAATGGGTACATACACACACACTCATGCACACACATACACAACTTGTTTTCAAACTGTAATAACCAGTCTATTCCCAGAAATGGATTGCATCATAGCATTGAATCATGTTGCACCAGAAATCTACACAGTCAGATCGTAATCTGTGTATGCATTTACTCACAGATATAAAAGAGAATGGTTAATCAACTATGGGAAATCAACTAGGCTTCAGTGCTGTAAACATATGGTCTCTTCCTTCTATTCCCCTACTAGATTGGTAAATAAAACAGATGTTAGAAACAGCTGATTCCCCACATAACGGCAGACAGTGTAACACTGAACGTAGTGTCACACCCTGCAAAACCCTGTCTGCCTCAAGAGGTTTGGTCTGACGTCAGAAAACCTTGTCCCAATCAGAAAGACTCGTTTTACATTGCAAAACATTTTGCTACGGTGTGCCCTAATGAATAGGAGCCATGGCCGCTGTGTTGGGAGGGCAAACAGCTGCAGCCGTGGAGAGCTCCAAGGCCAGCTGTTCCCGTCTCATTATGGGGGGTCAAAAGGACACCAGTGGAGGGAAAAAATCATCACTCAATTTTACATACAGAGAGCATAGATGATGAGGAGAGGGCTGAACCACCAATTATTCTCTATAGTCGTCAATGTGGGTAAGTTTCTAATTGCGTGGCCCCGGTGTCCATTTTAATTGCCTAGGGTGAACTTGAGCATCCACATCTTTTTATATTAGCGCTATGATGGGGGAAACTATCTGATATGGCCTACGAATGAATTATACTCATAACCAACTATTTCCGTAATCCCCAGGCATTATTCAACCATTTACAGATTTGCCCCGTAACTCATTACACTTAACATGAACAACAAATAGCTGCACCCGGTGCTGCAATGTGGTACATATACAAACCTTAACAAACATCTTAACACACACAGCAGCGGGGTCACTGAGGTCAACACTCATTTATTGATCAAAGTTGAAAATATATTGACCCGATGCACCGTTGACAAAAACATTGTGGGAGAGAGAGTGAGAGTCTGTGTGTGAAGCTTGGGTCACGATCAACACACAAACGTACACAATACTAATAGTCCAAGATATGGCACAGAGTGACAATGGTGAACTGGGATCTGGGACAGTACAGTATAGTACATTGGCACAGGAGAAGTACTGTGGTGGTGGTTTAGTCCATGGCACATATATCATTCCATATACTGTATAGCTGCACTATATGTATAATACTGACACAGCCAGTTCCAGTGAAATATATATAATTTGTATTATTCAAGTAGGAGGGGAAGGGAGAAGGGGAATGTAAAAGGCTCATGGTGGCCAGGAGCAATATCTAGTGATGAGGGCGGGGCAGTGCTTACAGTGTACATGCAGAGTCTGTGTAAATACTGTATCTATGGCTCTAGGGTATTGTTTGTTAGTGGAATAGTGTATATGGTATCATATAAGGGAAGACTGAAGATGGGTAGATGTTCATTGGTTAAGTGTCTATGGTAGGTCTGTATCTGTGGTACATCACAGAGATACTGGTGATACGTCTGGGGAGACCAAGACTTCACAAAGGGGTGCAAATGATCTATACGGCTTATTTTATCAACAATAAATAGAGTGGGTACAACACAGGGTGTATGTCACATATACATAAGTATGTGAGGACTACACAGGGTTTAAATTGTGTGTGTGTGTGTGTGTGGGGTGGGGGGGAATAAAAGCCTATTGCTAGCTACAGTACAGTACTACCTTTGGGCAGTAAAAGTGACATTTATATGTGTATTTCATGTAGGGGATAGGCTAGTGATAAGTTACGGCAGTTATTGGGCCTTATATTTGGGGCAGTTCATGGGGCTATAGTTGGAGTATTTGGGGGCATTTGTTGGGGCTATATTCAGGGCTACAGTTGGGTTATTTGGGGGCATTTGTAGGGGCTATATCTGGCGCTACAGTTGGGATATTTGGGGGCATTTGTAGGGGCTATATCTGGCGCTACAGTTGGGGTATTTGGGGGCATTTGTAGGGGCTATATTCAGGGCTACAGTTGGGGTATTTGGGGGCATTTGTAGGGGCTATATTCAGGGCTACAGTTGGGGTATTTGGGGGCATTTGTAGGGGCTATATTCAGGGCTACAGTTGGGTTATTTGGGGGCATTTGTAGGGGCTATATCTGGCGCTACAGTTGGGGTATTTGGGGGCATTTGTAGGGGCTATATCTGGCGCTACAGTTGGGGTATTTGGGGGCATTTGTAGGGGCTATATCTGGCGCTACAGTTGGGGTATTTGGGGGCATTTGTAGGGGCTATATCTGGCGCTACAGTTGGGGTATTTGGGGGCATTTGTAGGGGCTATATCTGGCGCTACAGTTGGGGTATTTGTGGCTATAGCTGCTGGATGGGAGGAAGGTGAAGAGTATCCAGCGCGCCATGGTAGAGCTCTCTCAGTGCTCTCAACAACTGCAGCCGACAGAACATCTGATTGAAGAGGTGAGGCAATGGCTCCTGTAGAGAAGGGAAGAGAGGGGGAGAGAGAGAGAGAGACAGATTGAGGTTAAACGTTATGGACTGAACTACGTGGGAACTTGAATCAGTTTAAATCCAATCAGCTGTGCTGTCTGCCAGTACAACATGTTTTCAGGCCTGGTATATTCACCCCCCCCCCCCCTTGGCATTTTTCCTATTTTGTTGCCTTACAACCTGGAATTAAAATGGATTTTTTTAGGGGTTTGTATCATTTGATTTACACAACATGCCTACCACTTTGAAGATGCAAAATATTTTTTATTGTGAAACAAACAAGAAATAAGACAAAAAAACAGAAAACTTAGTGTGAATAACTATTCATCCCCCCAAAGTCAATACTTTGTAGAGCCACCTTTCGCAGCAATTACAGCTGCAAGTCTCTTGGGGTATGTCTCTATAAGCTTGGCACATCTAGCCACTGGGACATTTGCCCATTCTTCAAGGCAAAACTGCTCAAGCTCCTTCAAGTTGGATGGGTTCCGCTGGTGTACAGCAATCTTTAAGTCATACCACAGATTCTCAATTGGATTGAGGTCTAGGCTTTGACTAGGCCATTCCAAGACATTTAAATGTTTCCCCTTAAACCACTTGAGTGTTGCTTTAGCAGTATGCTTAAGGTCATTGTCCTGCTGGAAGGTGAACCTCCGTCCCAGTCTCAAATCTCTGGAAGACTGAAACGGGTTTCCCTCAAGAATTTCCCTGTATTTAGCACCATCCATCATTCCTTAAATTCTGACCAGTTTCCCAGTCTCTGCCGATGAAAAACATCCCCACAGCATGATGCTGCCACCACCATGCTTCACTGTGGGGATGGTGTTCTCAGGGTGATGAGAGGTGTTGGGTTTGCGCCAGACATAGCCTTTTCCATGATGGCCAAAAAGCTCATCTGACCAGAGTACCTTCTTCCATATGTTTGGGGAGTCTCCCACATGCCTTTTGGCGAACACCAAACGTGTTTGCTAATTTTTTTCTTTAAGCAATGGCTTTTTTCGGGCCACTCTTCCGTAAAGCCCAGCTCTGTGGAGTGTACGGCTTAAAGTGGTCCTATGGACAGATACTCCGATCTCCGCTGTGGAGCTTTGCAGCTCCTTCAGGGTTATCTTTGGTCTCTTTGTTGCCTCTCTGATTAATGCCCTCCTTGCCTGGTCCGTGAGTTTTGGTGGGCGGCCCTCTCTTGGCAGGTTTGTTGTGGTGCCATATTCTTTCAATTTTTTAATAATGGATTTAATGGTGCTCCGTGGGATGTTCAAATTTTCTGATATTTCTTTATAACCCAACCCTGATCTGTACTTCCCACAACTTTGTCCCTGAACTGTTTGGAGAGCTCCTTGGTCTTCATGGTGCCGCTTGCTTGGTAGTGCCCCTTGCTTAGTGGTGTTGCAGACTCTGGGGCCTTTCAGAACAGGTGTATATATACACTGAGATCATGTGACAGATCATGTGACACTTAGATTGCACACAGGTGGACTTTATTTAACTAATTATGTGACTTCTGTAGGTAATTGGTTGCACCAGATCTTATTTAGGGGCTTCATAGCAAAGGGGGTGAATACATATGCACGCACCACTTTTCCGTTATTTATTTTTTATACTTTTTTGAAACAAGTTATTTTTTACATTTCACTTCACCAATTTGGACTATTTTGTGTATGTCCATTACATGAAATCCAAATAAAAATCCATTTAAATTACAGGTTGTAATGCAACAAAATAGGAAATACTTTTGCAAGGCACTGTATGTGTCAAACAATAGGGGGAAAAACTGAAAGCACGAACCACCTCATTTAACCATGGCAAGGTGACTGGGAATATGGCAGAATACAAACAGTGTCGTTCCTTCCGCAAGGCAATCAAACAGGCAAAACGTCAATATCGAGACAAAGTGGAGTCGCAATTCAACGGCTCAGACACAAGACGTACAGTTGAAGTCGGAAGTTTTCATACACCTTAGCCAAATACATTTAAACTCGTTTTTTCACAATTCCTGACATTTAATCCTAGTAAAAATTCCCTGTCTTAGGACAGTGAGGATCACCATTATATTTTAAGAATGTGAAATGTCAGAATAATAGTAGAGAGAATGATTTATTTCAGCTTTTATTTATTTCATCACATTCCCATTGGGTCAGAAGTTTACATACACTCAATTAGTATTTGGTAGCATTGCATTTAAAATTGTTAAACTTGGGTCAAACGTTTCGGGTAGCCTTCCACAAGCGTCCCACAATAAGTTGGGTGAACTTTCGCCCATTCCTCCTGACAGAGCTGGTGTAACTAAGTCAGGTTTGAAGGCCTCCTTGCTCGCACACGCTTTTTCAGTTCTGCCCACAAATGTTCTATAGGATTGAGGTCAGGGCTTTGTGATGGCCACTCCAATACCTTGACTTTGTTGTTAAGCCATTTTGCCACAACTTTGGAAGTATGCTTGGGATCATTGTCAATTTGGAAGACCCATTTGCAACCAAGCTTTAACTTCCTGACTGATGTCTTGAGATGTTGCTTCAATATATCCACATAATTTTCCTTCCTCATGATGCCATCTACTTTGTGAAGTGCACCAGTCCCTCCTGCAGCAAAGCACCCCCACAGCATGATGCTGCCACCCCCCTGCTTCACGGTTGGGATGGTGTTCTTTGGCTTGCAAGCAGCCCCCTTTTTCCTCCAAACATAACGATGGTCATTATGGCCAAACAGTTCTATTTTTGTTTCATCAGACCAGAGGACATTTCTCCAAAAAGTACGATCTTTGTCCCCATGTGCAGTTGCAAACCGTAGTCTGGCTTTTTTATGGCGATTTTGGAGCAGTGGCTTCTTCCTTGCTGAGCGGCCTTTCAGGTTATGTCGACATAGGACTCGTTTTACTGTGGATATAGATACTTTTGTACCCGTTTCCTCCAGCATCTTCACAAGGTCCTTTGCTGTTGTTCTGGGATTGATTTGCACTTTTCGCACCAAAGTACGTTCATCTCGAGGAGTCAGAATGCGTCTCCTTCCTGAGCGGTATGACGGCTGCGTGGTCCCATGGTGTTTATACTTGCGTACTATTGTTTGTACAGATGAACGTGGTACCTTCAGGCGTTTGGAAATTGCTCCCAAGGATGAACCAGACTTGTGGAGGTCTACAATTTTTTTCTGAGGTCTTGGCTGATTTCTTTTGATTTTCCCATGATGTCAAGCAAAGAGGCACTGAGTTTGGCCTTGAAATACATCCACAGGTACACCTCCAATTGACTCAAATGATGTTAATTAGCCTATCAGAATCTTCTAAAGCCATGACATCATTTTCTGGAATTTTCCAAGATGTTGAAAGGCACAGTCAACTTAGTGTATGTAAACTTCTGACTCACTGGAATTGTGATACAGTGAATTATAAGTGAAATAATCTGTCTGTAAACAATTGTTGGAAAAATTACTTGTGTCATGCACAAAGTAGATGTACTAACCGACTTGCCAAAACTATAGTTTGTTAACAAGAAATTTGTGGCGTGGTTGAAAAACAAGTTTTAATGACTCCAACCTAAGTGTATGTAAACTTCCGACTTCAACTGTATTTGGCAGGGTTTATAGACAATCACGGACTACAATAGGAAAACCAGCCACGTCGCGGACACCGACGTCTTGCTGCCAGACAAGCTAAACAAGTTCTTTGCCCGCTTTGAGGATAACACAGTGCCACCGACGCGGCCAGCTACCAAGGACTGTGGGCTCTCCTTCTCCGTGGCCGACGTGAGTAAGACATTCAAACGTGTTAACCCTCGCAAGTCTGCCGGCCGAGATGGCATTCCTAGCCGCGTCCTCAGAGCATGCGCAGATCAGCTGGCTGGTGTGTTTACGGACATTTTCAGTCTCTCCCTATCCCAGTCTGCTGTCCCCACATGCTTCACGATGGCCATCATTGTTCCTGTACCCAAGAATGCAAAGGTAACTGAACTAAATGACTATCACCCCGTAGGACTCACTTCTGTCATCATGAAGTGCTTTGAGAGACTAGTCAAGGATCATATCACCTCCACCTTACCTGTCACCCTAGACCCACTTCAATTTGCTTACCGCCCCAATAAGTCCACAAATTATGCAATCGCCATCACACTGCACACTGCCCTATCCCATCTGGACAAGAGGAATACCTATATAAGAATGCTGTTCATTGACTATAGCTCAGCATTCAACACCATAGTACCCTCCAAGCTCATCATTAAGCTTGAGGCCCTGGGTCTCAACCCCGCCCTGTGCAATTGGGTCCTGAACTTCCTGACGGGCCGCCCCAGGTGGTGAAGATAGGAAACAACATCTCCACTTCGCTGATCCTAAACACTGGGGCCCCACAAGGGTGCGTGCTCAGCCCCCAACTCAATCATCAAGTTTGCAGACGACGCAACAGTAGTAGTCTTGATTACCAACAACGATGAGACAGCCTACAGGGAGGAGGTGAGGGCTCTCGGAGTGTGGTGCCAGGAAAATAACCTCTCACTCAACCGCAGGGCTCTCCAGAGGGTGGTGTGGTCTGCACAACGCATCACTGGGGGAAAACGACCTGCCCTCCAGGACACCTACAGCACCCGATGTCACAGGAAGGCCAAAAAGATCATCTAGGACAACTACCACCCGAGCCACTGCCTGTTCACCCCGCTATCATCCAGAAGGCGAGGTCAGTACAGGTGCATCAAAGCTGGGACCGAGAGACTGAGAAACAGCTTCTATCTCAAGGCCATCAGACTGTTAAACAGCCATCACTAGCACAGAGAGGCTGCTGCCTACATACAGACTTGAAAATCACTGGTCACTATAATAAATGGAACACTAGTCACTTTAATAATGTTTACATACCTTGCATTACCCATCTCATATGTATATACTGTATTCTATTCTATCTATTGCATCTTATCCTATGCCACTCTGACAATGACATTGCTCATCCATATATTTATATATTCTTATTCCATTCCTTTACTTAGATTTGTGTGTATTAGGTTTTTGTTGTGGAATTGTTAGATATTACTTGCTAGATATTGCTGCACTGTCGGAACTAGAAGCACAAGCATTTCGCTACACTCACAATAACATCTGCTAACCATGTGTATGTGACCAATACATTTTATTTTATTTGATCACACATGCAAACATATATTTAATTCTACATACTGCGAGACACATGCTGTAACAGTGCACTGTCCACTAACTCTAACCTAATTTAACTACCCCCATGCTCAACACAGACAGACAGACATAGCGGTAAAATGACTGAGCGCTTACCCCAAGGACGTGGACTCTGTTGTAATAGGAGCTAAAATCCTTACTGAGGGACACCAAGAACTTGCAGATCTGGGACACACATTGCACACACATTAAACATACATTATATGAGCATTCATTCACCTAGATCAACTAGGGCAGGGACGATACCAGTATCACGATACTCGTTAGTATCGTGGCAAGGAAACAAAACACAAAGTGGATTAAACTTCTTTAGGAAAACAGCCCTAATGTTCGAAACAAACGTCATTATGTTGTCATCCAGTGACATTTATTAATTTTCCAAGCTATAGCAAACAATATGTTACATACAGCAGGTTTTTAAAGGACCAAAGAGTTTGGCCTGCCCTCGTGTTTTCATTTTTGCTATCAACTGATATTTCAATACACTAAAATATATCCTTTTAAACCTCACCTGTTCAGTCTTCAGGTTGACTCTGGCCCCTCCTCCATCACACTCCAACGTCTGTCCTGATTGGTCGAGAAGCTCAGAGAATGGAATGAGGTAATTGAACAGAAGAAGCCACTCCCCCTGTGAAACAGGAAGATAGACACCATGACTGTGTAGAACAGTGTCTAGAGGACCTAAGTAAAAATTAAACACAGATATCTGGGCCCATATTCACAAATTGTCTCAGAGTAGAAGTGCTGATCTAGGTTTAGGTCCCCCCCCAGTCCATATAATGATGACCTAAAAGGTCAAACTAATCCTTTATCTGCACACCTACTGTGGGCCTACCTCTTCTTTTAAAGCTGAGAAGTCCAACTGGGAGCCCTCTGGGATTTCAGGGTAAAGTCCTGTGGGAGGCAAATACAGGGGAACTGAACATGCAGCATCAGAATAAATACATAGTACAATTATGTTTATATTGCTTGGTGTGGACTAGTACTCATATACAACATGGTAGTTTGTGGTCTTGTGTGGCTCAGTCGGTACTTGCAACGTCACCGGTTGTGGGTTCGATTCCCGCTGGGGCCACCCACACATAAAATGTATGCACACATGACTAAGTCGCTTTGGATAAAAGCTTCTGCTAAATGGTCTGTCTATTATTATATATTGGTAGTGTTTGCGTATGTACAACCGTGTGGTTCAGTTGGGTGAGGAAGTGCTAGATTGTGGTTGGACTACAAATATACAGTACGTGTTAACAGTGGATAAGCCAGTCACGTCTGCTAAATGACCATAATCGTATGCATCATCATCATGTTGCTGTGCATGTCTCACCCTTCTCCACGCCTCGCTCGTAACTGTCAAAGAGGGTGTGCAGCCGAGCACAGTTGTACATGACGAAGACTCCGCCTCTGGGGCCTTTGGTGGACACACTGCCTTCCCTCTGCACGTCCAGAGTGACCTGTGTGTTAAAACAGTTGCCAGTCAGCTCTGACTCAACACAACACCAGCCAGGCACAAACCCCCTGGAGAGCAAGGTAGGCCAGCACGCTACAGAGCCACACACACATGATTATTGGTGTGCACAACTGTGCACACACACTGCTCCTAAGACTCACCGGGCTCATATGGACCGTTGAGAGCAGCTCAAACCTCACCGTGGCTGAGGTCATGACCTTGATGATGTCATCCCAAGTATGGCCTGGAAAATGTTGTAAAAGAAGTATTAAGTCCAAGAAGAAGAATCACATACCCTAATCATACAAATCAGTGCCATATAATATATGTCTCTGATACACATTAAACGGCACACACACGCTACAGACAAATTGAGCACACTCACCTTCGACTTGTTCTCCGTACTTCATCTCTGAGGCTTCCTTCATCTGCACTCTTCTCAGTCTATAGGACAGGGTGAACAAAGACCCGATGAGACACATACATACAGTGGCTCGAGGAGATCTGAATAGACTACATTTGAAATCTGAAGATTGCATTTGAGATCTCAAAAGACTACCTTCGAGCAGACGGCGGAGCACAGTGATATACTTAGGTGCTGGGAATAAAGAGAAATCAAATGGATAAAACTAGATGTAGTTCTTACTGAAGATACTGGGCCGCACTGAGGTGAGTTCCAGGAGTCTTCACTGGTCCACAAACTAGATACCTCTGAGAAACAGAAAGAGGAAAGAGGGAAAACTGGTTCACTCATAATGTATTTGGTTGCAGCCAGGATAGGTTGAGAGACTGTTTTGTGGATGCATAAAGCAATATTGTCAATACCGTCAGATTGTTTTACAATAAAAAAAAAATAACATTTTTAGTAATTTAGCAGACCCTCTTATCCAGAGCAACTTACAATTAGTGCATTCATCTTAAGATAGCTAGGTGAGACAACAATCCATCACAATCGTATTAAGTACATTTTCCCTCAACAAAGTATTTATCAGCAAAGTCAGTGCTAGTAGGAAAAGATGAGTGGCTTTTATCTTTCATTTGCGCCGTGAGAGTTATTTAAAGCTGCGCTATGAAATCAAACCAGCATTTCCTGGTTGCTAAAATTCTAATAGTTCGCCTAATTTCAGTTTAATGTGGCAAAACAAGCAAGTATAGTGTAGAGAATCATTGTACCATCTAAACCGCTGTGAAATATATTTTCCATAACCAAAATTATTGTATTTTCAGCTGTTTGAAGCTGATGTACAAAACCAAAAGTAAAAGACGCAAAAACAAACCTTAAGAACGGGAAGCATAGAAATAGCGCACATAGAACACATCTACTGACAGATCTATAACCCCCCCCCCCCCCCCCCAAATGAAAGATAAAAGCCACTCATCTTTTCCTACTAGCACTGACTTTGCTGATAAATACTTTGTTACATATTTTAGCTTTAAGATACGCTTCAAAGAGGTAGGGTTTCAGACGTTTTCAGAAGATGGGCAGGGACTCCACTGTCCTTACTTTAGGGGGAAGCTTGTTCCACCATTGGGGTGCCAGGACAGAGAAGATCTTTGACTGGGCTGAGTGGGAGCTGCCCTCCCGTAGGGTTGGGTGGGCCAAGAGAGCAGAGGTGGCAGAACGGATGGCTCAGGTTGGAATGTAGGGTTTGAGCATAACCTGGAGGTAAGGAGGGGCAGTTCCCCTTGCTGCGCCGTAGGCAAGCACCAGGGTCTTGAAGATGATGTGAGTTTCGACGGGAAGCCAGTGGAGTGTGCGGAGGAGCGGGATGACATGCAAAAACTTAGGAAGGTTGAACACCAGGCGGGCTGCGGCATACTGGATAAATTGCATGGGTTTGATGGCACAAGTGGGGAGCCCAGCCAACAGAGATTTGCAGTAGTCTAGACGGGAGATGTCAAATGCCTGGATTAGGACCTGCGCCACTTCCTGTATGAGGAAAGGTCGTACTCTACGGATATTGTAGAGCATGAACCTGCAGAAGCAAGTCACTGCTTTGACGTTTGCAGAGAACGACAGGGTGTTGTCCAAGGTCACGCCAAGGTTCTTTGCACTCTGGGAAGGGGACACCGTGGTGTTGTCAACCATGATGGAGAGGTGTTGGAGCGGGCAGGCCTTTTCCCGCGAGGGAGAGCAGCTACGTTTTGTCAAAGTTGAGCTTGAGGTGGTGGGCCGACATCCAAGCTGAGATGTCTGCCAGGCACGCAGAGACGCATGTCGCCACCTGGGTGTCAGAAGAGGGGAAGGAGAAGAGTAGTTGAATGTCAACCGCATAGCAATGATAGGAGAGACCATGTGAGGATATGACAGAGCCGAGTGACTTGGCATGAAGAGAAAAGAGGAGAGGGCCTAGAACCGAGCCCTGGGGGATACCAGCAGTGAGAGCACGTGGTGCAGACCCAGATCCTCTCCAAGCCACCTGGTAAGAGCGACCTGCCAGGTAGGATGTAATCCAGGAGTGTGCAGAGCCTGAGACGCCCAACCCTGAGAGGGTGGGAAGGAGGATCTATTGGTTCACGGTGTCGAAGGCAACGGATAGATCTAGGAGGATAAGAACAGAAGAGAGAGTGTCAGCTTTGGCAGAGCAGACAGAGAGAAGAGTGGTATCAGTTTAGTGAGCTGCCTTGAAGCTTGACTGGTTAGGGTCAAGAAGATCATTCTGAGAGAGATAACAAGAGAGTCAGAGAGAGAAAAAATGAAGAAAAAAACACTGTTTTGGAAAGAAAAGGAGAAGGGATGTCGTTTTTGACGTCAGAGGGGTCGAGTGTTGGTTTCTTGAGGAGAGGAGCGGTTCTGGCCATCTTAAAGTCAGAGGGGAAACAGCCAGTGGTCAGGGATGAGTTGATGAAGGAAGTGAGGAATGGGAGAAGGTCTCCAGAGATGGTCTGGAGAAGGGACGAGGGGATGGGGTCAAGTGGGCAGGTTGTTGGGTGGCCGGACATCACTAGTCGCAGGATTTCATCTGAAGAGAGAGGGGAGAAAGAGGTCAAGACGTAGGGTAGCTTTGTGTGAGTGGGACCAGTGGGCTCAGTAGTGAAACCTTTTTTTCTAAGTGGTTGAGGGAGGAGGTGGAAGATTAAGGAGGGAGGAGAAAGTGGAGAATAGTTTCCCAGGGTTGGAGGCAGAAGCTTGAAATTTAGAGTGACAGAAACTCTGTAGGCATCGGCAGATCAAATCAAATCAATTTTTATTTGCCACATGCGCCGACTACAGTGAAATGCTTACTTACAAGCCCTTAACCAACAATGCAGTTTTAAGAAAAAAAGTGTTAAGTAAAAAATAGATAAGTAAAAAATAACAAATAACTAAAGAGCAGCAGTAAAATAAAATAACGGTAGGGAGGCTATATACCGGGGGTACCGGTACAGAGTCAATGTGCGGGGGCACCGGTTAGTCGAGGTAATTGAGGAAATATGTACATGTGGGTAGAGTTAAAGTGACTATGCATAGATTATAAACAGAGTAGCAGCAGCGTAAAAGAGGGGGTGGGGGGGATAATGCAAATAGTCCGGGTAGCCATGATTAGATGTTCAGGAGTCTTATGGCTTGGGGGTAGAAAATGTTAAGAAGCCTTTTGGACCTAGACTTGGCGCTCCGGTACCACTTGCCGTGCGGTAGCAGAGAGAACAGTCTATGACTAGGATGGCTGGAGTCTTTGACAATTTTTAGGGCCTTCCTCTGACACTACCTGGTATAGAGGTCCTGTATGGCAGGAAGCTTGGCCCCAGCGATGTACTGGGCCGTACGCACTACCCTCTGTAGTGCCTTGTGGTCGGAGGCTGAGCAGTTGCCATACCAGGCGGTGATGCAACCAGTCAGGATGCTCTCGATGGTGTAGCTGTAGAACTTTTTGAGGATCTGAGGGGGAATAGGCTTTGTCGTGCCCTCTTCACGACTGTCTTGGTGTGTTTGGACCATGATAGTTTGTTGGTGATGTGGACACCAAGGAACTTGAAGCTCTCAACCTGCTCCACTACATCCCCGTCGATGAGAATGGGGGCGTGCTCAGTCCTCTTCTTTTTCTCTTTTATGCTTCTGCTACTCTGTTTATTATCTATATTGACTCTGTACCGGTACCCCCTGTATATAGCCTCCCTACTGTTATTTTATTTTACTGCTGCTCTTTAGTTATTTGCTTTCATTTGATTACTTAACACTTTTTTTATTTTACTGCATTGTTGGTTAAGGGCTTGTAAGTAAGCATTTCACTGTAATGTCTACACCTGTTGAATTCGGCGCATGTGGCAAATAAAATTTGATTTGATTTGGAATCAGGAGGATAGAATTGTGGTCAGATTTGCCAAATGGAGGGCGAGGGAGAGCTTTGTACGCGTCTCTGTGTGTGGAGTAAAGGTGGTCTAGAGTTGTTTTTCCTCTGGTTGCACATTTAACATGCTGGTAGAAATGAGGTAGAACAGATTTAAGTTTCCCTGCATTTAAGTTTCCCGGCCACTAGGAGCGCTGCCTCTGGATTAGCGTTTTCCTGTTTGCTTATGGCCTTATACAGCTCATTGAGTGCAATCTTAGTGCCAGCATCGGTTTGTGGTGGTAAATAGACAGCTACGAAAAATATAGAAGAAAACTCTTGGTAAATAGTGTGGTCTACAGCTTATCATGAGATACTTCGAGACTTCCTTAGTATTAGATTTTGTGCACCAGCTATTGTTTACAAATATACACAGACCACCATCCCTTGTCTTACCGGAGTCAGCCATTCTATCCTGCCGATGTAGCGTATATCCCGCTAGCTGTATGTTATCCATGTCGTCGTTCAGCCACGACTCGGTGAAACATAAGATATTACAGTTTTTTATGTCCCGTTGGTGGGATATTCTTGATCTTAGGTCGTCCATTTTGTTTTCCAATGATTGTACGTTGGCTAATAGGATTGATGGAAGAAGCAGATTACTCGCTCGCCGTCGGATCCTTACAAGGCACCCTCAAGAGTAAGGACTTGGTACTTGAATCAGTCATCAACATTTTTTATTGGTGCACCCAGTGGTGAAAGTAGATTTAATTTCTTCCCAGTACAGGACTTCCTATGCATACACACGCTTGCATGGGCTTAACAGTAACAACATGTCATTTAACTGTAAAAATCTATTACCTTTTAATGGGGCGTGAACACAACCTTTCCATCTTTGTTTTAATTATTGTGATAGTCTCATGTTTTACCGGTACGCCGTACCGGCACTATTTATTTTGCCGGTACTCCGGACCGCACCGGCTTACTTTCACCCCTGGGTGCACCTCTATTGGTTAGTATGGTGAAGTACAGATCACCATTATGTGGTAGTTAATGTTGTGTCAAACAAACCTGTGTCACTGTTGCACCGCTGGCTCTCCATAGCATCGCTATCTGCTGCTGACGGAACTCATCCTGACAGGAAGTGACATGTACCGCGGTTGCCGTGGATACCTAGGTCAATAAGAGATGTGATAACCAAACATGAGACGTTATTGTAGTACACGGCCATAGATATTTACATTTTACATTTTAGTCATATAGTAGTACTATAGTAGTACACGGCTAAAGCTTGATGTTTAAAGCGTTGAGGAATAGAAAGCTTGACTCACTGTGCAGTCTGCAGTAGCCCTGTCCAGTTGGGCCAGATGAGACACACTGTCTCTTTGCACTGAGGAAAAATCACATGAATTATGTTACAGACAGTTCTTAAGTCAAATCTATAATAGACTGTTAAGCTATGGAGGTTTTATTTCCTTAGGCTATATTACAGTTTCATATCTAAAGGCGTCATATTATAGACTTAGTTTCATATGAGACAATTTCATTGTATTGAACAATTTGACCCTAACATTCTGTCTGTGCCAATTTATGTGTTAATCACAGGTTAACACATGTTTCAAAACAAATCCCCAGGTCCTAACCTAGGTCAAGGATCAAAGGTCCTTCACGTCTTACCTGTACAGGTGCCCAGGCTGGGGTCATACCCTGGCAGTTGCTCCTCCTGAAACACCCTCTTTAAGTTCACCCTGAGCATCCCCCACTCCTTCTCCCCCTCCATCTTCTTTCCTTCACTCTCTCTCCTTCCTCCATCTGTCTCCTCGCTTTCTTTGTACGGGGAATTTTGTAAAGCCTCCAACATCTTCTCCTCCCTCTCGTCATTGGTCCAGCTGACCGGCACTGACGGCCAATCGACACCAAGTATTCGGAGGAAGACGATAATGTCGCTATCTTCTGGCAGCACAGGGCAGCAGGACACAGTAAACCTGAGAAAAACAGGGATGTTACTAACACTGATATATGATATGGTGATAATGCAACACCCTCTATCTACGCATTCTATACATATTTAACCAAGCTGGCACATACTGCATGAACATACACAACACGGATACATACAATGTACTGGACAGTGACATAATGTCAGACCAGTTATCAAACCATATCCTAACTCACCCCTGTCTCCTCAGTAGCGCCCCAAAGTGGTCAGTCAGCAGCACAGTGCGTAGTTGCCCCAGCGTGAGTGTGTCGGGGGAGGGTAAATTCGGTTTGGGGTGCAGGGCGGGGCAGTTGAGCACCACACACCCCTGTCTCTGGCTAGGAGGCTTCAGGTACGCCGACACTCCACTCAGGACCTTCTGAAACGCAGCAGTCCGGTTGACCCGCACCCTCAGCCCCTCTCCCATGACCTCCCCCCCAGCCACAGGGAGAACCCCACTCCCTCTCAGGGACAGCACTCTACCCATCACTGCTGGGGGAACCTAGACACAAACACAGAAACACATTACACTTACATACTGTCCATGGATAGCAGACAGTTCTTCTAAAATTCAAAGACATATACACTATCAATCACACAGTCAAAAACAATATTGCAGTAGTAGTAGCCTTCTGCCTTCAGTAATGTAGGCCTAATTTTCCTACTGCATGACTCTGGTAGTGTCCCCAGCTCAGACGTTGCTGACGCATGCCAGATCTTACAATACCTGGATAGATAATTTATGTATCAGCTAACCACATCATATGATATAGCAATCTGGTGCCCGATGACGTGGCACGCAACCATTGGTTGATGCATGCAACGTCTGAGCAGGGAAGGCAACCAGGCAACTATTTTGGCAGACTTTGCATGCATCAACCAATGGTTGAGTTCCACATCATCGACTGACAGATGCTATGACGTGCTTAGCTGATACATAAAGATGTAAGATCTAGCATGCGTCATCAACGAGATTCCACAGCCACAAAGCCAAAATTGTCTACATCATAAAAATGTATGAAAACAAAAATTTGCTTTTTGGTCTTAATTTAAAGTTAGGCATAACGTTAGCAGTGTAGTTAAGGTTTGGGTTAAGGTTAGGTTGAAAATCACATTTTAAGAAGAGAAATTGTACAAATAGGCGGTGTTTATTACTTTGTGGCTGTGACCTCAGCAACGCCTGAGCGATGCCATGTAAATATCGACTCGCGAGACCCCATGTAAAAACATGGTGCCACATTTTGCTGTGAGTGACCCACATTAGATTTGCCAGTCAGGGGTAATAATTTTTGCCGCAGGGTTTAAATGTTATGTCGATGAGGACAATGTCAACGGTCTCAAATATGAAAACGTATTAATTTAATTTTGTTCACAATTATCAAGTGGATGTTGTTGAAGATAGGTCGGGGTAAAATAATTAGCCTCCACATCTCTCAAGACTCTTCAACCTGTCAAAAATAAAAGCGTGTGCTGTCAACTGTGTGTGTGTGTGTGTCTGCCTGTCAACCCATGCGTTATAACCAGTGCACCCAACTGCAAACAATTCAAATGAAAAATATATTTGGGTTCAAGATAATAAAATAATAATATTAAGAAGCTAGCTATCTAGCACACCGACCTGTCCGTCTGCATAAAGCGTATTCAGCACCGTAGTGGGTGACAAGAAGTCCCTGTTTTGGAGATTCTTAGCGCTGCTTTCTTTGAACCAAAGCTTCTCCGGCTCACTCGAGATCCTGTCACCGCTACCCAGACCATTAGCATCGGGAACATTTTCAGGCTCTCTCCGTAGAGCGGAGCCCAGAGCTTGGACGGTACGGGTGATAAGAAACCGTGTCTCATCAATGTTCTCCATCACTAACTCACAACCTGATCATCACTTCAACTGAGCTAAACGGTATCGTAATAATTTGTGTTTATGACAGCTAACTTTTCAAATAGACAAACAATTTGTTTCTCTGCTCTAGTCGATCGATCTCGTATTGGCTGTGAATGACTGCATAATAACCACAATGCGGAACTGTAGAGTGCACATTTTGTTTCCCTGAGTGCCGTTTCCTTGTGAAGCAGGGCAAAAGCGCGAGTTTACTGCGCCATATTGTGTGTGGCAGGGTTGGCTGTTTAGCATAATCTATGAAATTCATAGTAAATGAACTTTCATCAACAATGTTGGTTATTTAATGGTGATTCTGCAACTACGGGCACTTCTATGTCCTCGGAGTGATTTTATTTTATTTTAATTATAATAATTTTTATTCTTTATATGTTAAGTTCACACTACAATCACCCCATACTTTTTTAAACACCTCTCTATCAAGTATTTTATACCTCAATTTCACTGTTTTGCCGTTGTCCCTGACCTAGACTTTTGAGCTTCTACTTTATTTTTCTATGAGAAAACATTATATAATGTGTAATTATTAATGTTATCTACTAGAGAAAGAGTAAATGAAATAAAATCTATATCAATATTTATTGTGAGTATGCCCTTTATATTGTTGTTTTTTACACAAAATATACCTGTCCTTTGGTAGTGGTGTCATATCCACCACTGAGGAAAAATTCCTCATTAATAAAGTTTTTCCAAGAGAATGTTAATTTAGTTACTATGGAAACACATGGCTGCAGCGGACAGTTGTTCCAGATGTGATGTCCGGAAGTTGAAGAAAAATCTAGGTAAATAGAGCTTGTGTAGAGAATATTTTTATTGTGATTCATTTCCATACAGGCTATAATTTATTTAATTTGTGGTAGAATTTAGAACAAAATTGTATATTTTATATATTTAGTGTAAACTATATGCTAGCTGTAATACTAGCCAAAGCATGCTAAGCAGCCTTTCATTTTTCTCCAGAAACTGTAGAAGCGTCATTTCCATCACCGTCATTTCCATGACAAACTTAACTGTGGTGGAAAAGACAGAACGTGACGTTTACTTGTAACTTTTTTTTTACTTAAAAAAACAACTTTAGGCTTATTTAATCAGGTTTTAAATTCATTTAATCTAAAACATGCTCCAAGGTGTGCACAAGTTTGTTTTTAGAAGATACCACATAAAACAGCACAGAGGTCACAGACATATAGAAAAAAATGTATCCTATACGATACCAGGAACATCTGAAAAAAGACAGAGAGAGATACTGGAAGAAAAAAGAGAAGGGAGAAGTGAAATCTATCTCTGAGCTTACAAAGCGAGAACAAAGAAACAAGAGAAGACAATTGAAATGCAACCAACGGAATAGAAGACAGACTTCAAAGAGAACAGTTGCAATGGAGACCTACCTATCAGGCAACACACCACCTCAGTCACCAGATGACTTGCAGCCAGAACATGAGGCCAACATACCTGCCCATAACATACCTGCCCATGATGCATGCCCTAATACCCCTTCCTCATTGTCTGCATACAGAGATATTTACATGACAAATGTCAAACTTGATAATGCTTTACGGAAAGCTGAGAAATACAAATAAAAGGTATGATCGACTGAGGAATAAACTGGTGAGACAAAATTCCCCAAAGACAAAGACACAACAGCAAATGAAGGAAACTCCGGAGAACTTGAGAAGGATTATATTTTTTCAAAATGCCATCATTGCAGAGTTAAAGCAAAAGTATTTAAAAAATGTGCAGTGCCAAGGACAAACAAGTGGCTTAAAAAATGCTCAGAGGCAACATCCTGAGAAAGTATGGCCTGGTCAATGCCGCAAACAGAGAATTTGGATTTTCAGCAAAAGCAATGAGGGCAAATGAAAGCAGGCCATCAAGTCTTCAATACTCAGGAAAAATCAGTGTAAGAGAATTAGCACAGAAGACAAAATCACTAGATTCTATGAACGTGATCACAACAGGAGAGCAACAACAGGGAAAAAGGACACACTAATGAGGAACAAGAAGAAAAAGCAGATGCACTTCTTGAATGGCACAATTCAGAACCTTTATCAGACGTTTAAGAGGGAATATTCAGAGATTCAAATTTCCTACTATGAATTCTTCAAAAGATGCCCCCTTTTTGGGTTGTCAAGCCAACAGTCCAGGATAGGGACACATGCCTCTGCAAAACCCACGCCAACCTCCAGTTCATTGAGGACAAACTACAGTATCACAAAGTGATCCGCTGCAGCAACATTGAGAACCTTATTGAGTCTTTGTGCTGTGAGAACCTGAAGAAAGAGTGCATGTATAGAGAGTGCCCCCTTTGCCAAGCAAAAGAGCTTAAAACATCTGACTTTGATGCTGGTGAGCAGACATGTTGGTTTGAGTGGAAAAACAAAGCTGAAGAGAGAGAGAAGAAAAACAAAGAGGGAAACATGGTGAAGTTCAGTAAAGGAAACGGTGTAGCACACTGCAGATTCTACTGGGGGACTTCTCCAAAGGATTGAAAGAGAAGTTGAGGAAACACGTGTACAACATTCGACACCAATACATAAAACTGAGAGAACTAAAAGAGAATCTGGGGAAAGAGGAGATCATTGTGCATATTTACTTTGCAGAGAACTACCTGTGTAAATACACCAGTGAAATCCAGGCAGTTCACTTTCGTGATTCTCACAAGCAGGTGACCCTTCCACATCTGTGTTGGATATACCACAAATGATAGTTTCCCTCTGCTCACTGAGCTTGTCTATGCGGCATGACCCTTCTGCTATCTGGGCCCATCTCTCAAAAACACTGGCCTACTTCCTTGAGCTCTGCCCATCAGCTACTGCTGTATACTTTGTGAGTGATGGGCCTACAACCCAGTATAGGTCTAAAAATAATTGATATCTCTCCACCCTTCCCTTTGAAATGGGCCAGGACCTCCCAAATGGAAGAACTGTATTTGAGGAACTGTCAAAAGATCAGTCAGCTATCAAGCTCTTCTATATCTCAGAGGAGGAGATAGAGAGCATGGAGGCCCTCCTACCGGATCAACTGGAGACAATCCATGGGACAATGAAGATACACCAGGTAATAGTTTATTTTATGTCAAATCTCACATTTGTTATACAAACATATTATCACTACACTATGTGTTACTAGACTATGCTATCATTACATATTTCGAATGTATCTGACTTTCAGAATTTCCTGTGTTTCCAGATTGTTACCGACAGTCCAGGAGAGATAACTTGGAGGATACTCAGTTGCTTCTGTTCCTTTCCACATCACTGCAGCTGTTTCAGCCCACAGACTGTGACTCTGGTTGAAAAAACAGAGGCAGACCAAGATGGAATATCCAACACATCTCACAGCGCCTTCCAGCCCATTGAAGATCTGAGTGAAGCATTGATCAGAAAGTGGTGTGTGCTGGAGTATGATCAGGACGTTTACCCTGGCATCGTACAAGACTTTCACGCAGAGAGTGGTGCTCTTGTGAAAACCATGAGTCGCGTTGGCCCCAACCGCTTTTTTTTGGACGATGAGAGATGACATCATAGGGTACAGACCACAGCATTTGCTTGGACTTGTCCCTGAGCCCCATCCAGTGACCAAAAGGCACATGGAGCTGGATGCCTTGGTCTGGGAGGAACATAGCTCTCGTTCTAAGCCTTAGATACCCCTGGAAACTCACTATACAGTAAATACAAAGCAGGACATTAAATAATACATTAAATAAAACATGTGCAGCTCTCAATTAACTCTTCCATCAATATATAGGCGCTAGAAGTTCTAGTTGTTGCATCTAAGTGTAGTCAATGACAAAACATTGTTCTCGTGTTGAAAAGGTGCTAGTTCCAGTGTTTTGCTATTTTACTTTGTCTTATATTAATTAAATGTTTAACAATGGTTGTTGTTCAAAATGTTTGCAATAAAATATTGTTTTAATACGTTTTTTTTTTTTTTTTTTACATAGATGTCATTTCCACCACACCTTGTCATTTCCATCACAACCCATATTTTTGAGGTAAATGAGTATATTATGTATAATTTACAATGATTTATTTGTTTTAAATAGGGAAATCATATGATTGTTATCATAATCTCACAAAAAGGTTGGGTGGGAATATCTTATTTTTCATGATAAATAAATGATTTCAGCTGTCACCAAGGCAAGTTTATATTTTCAGGCATTGTGTTGAATTATTAATATTAGGAAAACCTTAACAATCACTTAAAAGAATATTCAGTACAAGTTCATGTACAAATGTATAAGAAATGTGTTATAAATACATTTTATGATATTTCATTTTAAACTAAAATGGCTGTTTGATGACGTGATGGAAATGACATGGCTGTCTGAATTCCTGAATAGTACGATCACAGCCATTATCAGATATTGTTTCTAGACAAATCAAAGACAATTTTAATTCGGGTAAAATGGTGTTTGAATACGTTTTAATTTCTGAAAGCTTGCAGTACAGGCCCCTTACTTTTTTCAATCTTTACTAACGACATGCCACTGGCAAGTGTGTCTATGTATGCGGATGACTCAACGCTACAACAGCGAGTGAAATCATTGCAACACTTAACAAAGAGCTGCAGTTAGTTTCAGAATGGGTGGCAAGGAATAAGGTAGTCCTAAATATTTCAAAAACTAAAAGCATTGTATTTAGGACAAATCATTCACTAAACCCTAAACCTCAACTAAATATTGTAATAACTAATGTGGAAATTGAGCAAGTTGAGGTGATTAACTGCTTGGAGTAACCCTGTCATTGTAAACTGTCATGGTCAAAACATGTTGATACAACAGTAGCTAAGATGGGGAGAGGTATGTCCATCAAAAAGCGCTGCTCTGCCTTTTTAACAACACTATCAACAAGGCAGGTCCTACAGGCTCTAGTTTTGTCGCACCTGGACTACTGTTCAGTCGTGTGGTCAGGTGCCACGAAGAGGGACCTCGGAAAATTACAATTGGCTCAGAACAGGGCGGCACGGCGGGCCCCTAAATGTACACGGTAAGCTAACATTAATAATATGCATGTAAATCTCTCATGGCTCAAAGGAGAGATTGACTTCATCACTACTTGTTTTAGAAGTGTTGACATACTGAATGCACCGAGGTGTCTGTTTAAACTACTATCATACAGCTCGGACACCCATGCATACCCCACAAGACATGCCACCAATGGTCTCTTCACAATCCCCAAGTCAAGAACAGACTATGGGAGGCGCACAGTACTACATAGAGCAGGGGTGTCAAACTCATTTTAGCTCAGGGGCCACATGGAGGAAAATCTATTCCCAAGTGGGCCGGACCGGAAAAATCATGGTATATATAACTTAAAAACAACAACTTCAGATTGTTTTCTTTGTTTTAATACGATCAACATACAACATAAAGCTGGAGCCTGAGGACAGTGTGTCCAAAATAGTACAAGCACAACATCACTATTAATCATAAAACACGTCAAGTTTATTTGAAAATTCTAAAGAAAAAGAACACACAAACACACAATGCCTCAGTGATTAACAGAACTGTTTCACAGATCACAGAACTATATCAGGGTGTCATTTCTCAGGCAGAAATGTAGATAAAAATAATGAAATCCTGTTCCCCAAACAAGTGCAAGAACCACAGAGTCAAGAATAGGTTAAATATACAAATAAAATAAAATCAATTAAAAACAATAGCACATCAACATAAAAACATATAAACATAAATCTGAAAGCGTTGCTCAAACTCCCGTAACAGTCCAGTTATTTTATCTTTGAACCGCTTCATGTCTGCCACATGTTGGGTCGCGCACACATTTTTCAGACAGGGGAAGTGAGCTGCATCACCACCGGCAAGTTGCGTCTCCCACAATGACAGCTTCAACTTGAAAGAACGTATGCTGTCATAATACTGCGTGACAACTTTGTTGCGCCCTTGCAGCTGTTTGTTCAAGTTATTCAGGTGCTCTGTAACATCCACCATAAATGCAAGGTCCGGCATCCATTCTGCGGAATGAAATTCTAACACTGGTTTGCCCTTTTCTTCCATGAACTGTTCAATTTCTTCTCGTAAATCAAAGAAACGCCTCAGCACAGCACCTCGGCTTAACCATCTTACCTCAGTGTGGTATGGCAGGCCATAGATGTGGTCTTTCTCTCTGAGAAGGCTGTCAAACCGACGGTGACTCAGGCTTCTGGATCGGATGAAATTAACAGTTTGGATGACCACCTTCATGACGTTATCCATCTTTAATGACTTGCAACACAAAGCCTCCTGGTGCAAAATACAGTGAAAAGTCAAAAAATCACGTCCTCCATTTGCAGATTGCACTTTCTCTCTGAACTTTGTCACAACGCCTGCTTTTTTCCCGATCATTGAGGGCGCACCATCTGTAGCCAGGCTGACAGCGCGGGACCAGTCCACTCCGACCCTGTCCAGCGCGCCGACGAGTGCGGTAAAAATATCAGCTGCTGTCGTTGTATCTGTCATCGGCACCAACTCCACAAACTCCTCGGTGACGGTCAATGTGTCATCAACTCCGCGGATGAAAAAATGGGCAGTTGTGCAACATCTGTAATGTCCGTGCTTTCATCAATTGCAACCGAAAACGCAATAAATGACTTTACTTTTTGCTTCAACTGGCTGTCCAAATCCACTGAAAGATCGGAAATCCTGTCTGCAACTGTGTTTCTTGTCAGGCTGATATTTGCAAAAGCCTGCCGCTTTTCAGGGCACACAATCTCCGCTGCCTTCATCATGCATGTTTTTACAAATTCACCCTCACTAAATGGTTTTGAAGCCACTGCGATTTCATTAGCAATGAGGTAGCTAGCTTTCACTGCAGCGTCACTGATGTCTCGGCTGTGAGTAAACACAGACTGCTGTTTCTTCAGACCCGCCAACAGTTCATTCACCTTCTCTCATCTCCGCTGTCCTTGAAAGTTGTCATATTTGTCGGCATGAAGACTCACATAGTGGCGACGAAGGTTATATTCTTTCAGCACTGCAACATGCTCTGAACACACCAAACATACAGCTTTCCCATTAAATTCCGTGATTAAATAGGATGACCATTTTTCTTGGAACACTCTGCGTCCACTTTTCTCTTTTTTGACAGAGACATATTGGGGCAATGAGGGTGCCAAAGCACATAATGTTAAAAGTAGAAGCCGTAATAAATATCGCGGGCAAAACAAAGTAGCTCATTGGCTGCACGTGCTTGACCTACTTGCTCTGCCCCGGTATAAACAGTTTGCTTGCTTAACACAATTGCTATTGCGCCATCCAGTGGACTCAATTGGAACAGCAGTTTATTTTATTGAAAAATTGCAGCGCATTTTTATACTTTAATAAAAAATAAAAACTTTTTTTTTGTTTTTGTTTTTTGTATTCAAAATCATCTCGCGGGCCGGATTAAACCCGTTTGCGGGCCTGATCCGGCCCGCGGGCCGTATGTTTGACACCCCTGACATAGAGCCATGACTACATGGAACTCTTTCCACATCAGGTAACTGATGCAAGCATTAGAATCAGGTTTTAAAAAACAGATACAAATACAATTTATGGAACAGCAGGGACTATGAAGAGACACACACACACAAATGATAAGACACGCACTCTACACACACGTACACATGGATGTTGTATTGTAAATATGTGATAGTGGGAGTAGTGGCCTGAAGGAACACACTAAATGTATTGGGTAAAGTGTTATGAAATGAAATGTCATGTCATGTAATATTTTAAATTGTATATAACTGCCTTAATGTTGCTGGACCCCAGGAAGAGTAGCTTCTGCCTTGGCAGCAGGTAATGAGGATCCTTAATAAATACAAATACAAAATCACTGGGGCCAAACTCCCTGCCATTCAGAACCTCTATAGCAGGTGGTGAAAGAGGGAGGCCCGAAAAATTGTCAAAGACTCCAGCCGATGCACCAAGTCTGTGACCAAAAGGCACCTGAACAGCTTCTACCCCCAAGCCATAAGACTGCTAAACAGTTGATCAAATGGCTACCCGGACAATTTACATTGACCCCTTTTATTATATATCTTAATTGTTTTGCACTGACTCCCTTGTACTGGCTCTATGCACACTCACTAGACTCACACTCCAACACACACACACACACACACACATACATAGACACACTTTACATACGCTGCTGCTACTCTGTTTAATATATATCCTGTTTGCCTTGTCACTTCTATTCCTACTTACATGTACATACTGTATTACCTCAATTACCTCAACTACCTCCTACCCCTGCACATTGTCTCAGTACTGGTACTCCTTGTGTATAGCCTCATTATTGTTTGTTTTGTGTTACTATTTCCTTGTTTTTGGGGGGGAAATATTTGTCTTACTTTTTAACTCTGCACTGTTTGGGAATGGGCTCGTAAGTAAGCATTTCACTGTAAAGTCTACACATGTTATATTCGGCACATGTGACCAATAAGATTTGATTTGACGTATGTAAGAACTAACTGTAATGTAAACTGACAGCACAAACATATCCATGGACATTTTATTTATCAGTGTTCCCAGACAATATAAAAAGTTGATACTGTGAATAAAATCCATTTAGAATTTAGAACACAAAAATAGGGCGACAATACAGGAACACTCTCTGACGATAAATCACTTTACACAATACACTGTACATACAACATCAGCAAAAATAAATAGCACCAAGCTGCTCAGGTCCTAGATAGAAGCTGGTGTCATTCTTTGCTGACACGAAATTCCCGGTGGCTTAGAGTGTGTTTGGCAATCCGGGAAAAAACGTGTCATTGAAGAACATCACCTGTTAGTTCTTAAAGTGTCAACTTAAACCACACCACACGGAAAGACACTCACTGAATCAAGTACACCAGGAAGTATTGTTCTCCCTCTGACAGCACTAGAAACAGTCAGACTGTTGGATATTGCAAAATGGGATGGAGACGGAGCCCACATCCAGGTGCTGTTCATAGACACAGCTGCATTATGGGTTCCGTTACCACCCTACCCGCCAACATCACTATTGAGGATCCCATTTCCATTTCACAATTTCTTGGGGTGGAGAAAATACATTGGTCTATCCTGTTCCATTCATATCTTGAAGTCTTGAAAAAACAGTTATATCTGGAGAGAGAGAGAGATAGATAGAGGAAGAGAGAGTGATATATATATATATATATATATATAGAGAGAGAGAGAGAGAGAGAGAGAGAGAGGACAGAAAGCCTATTAATGAATCCTCAGAGGCACACAAACACACTTTCACTCATTAATTGAAGTCACCTACTCATCAGGTTTGACGGGAAAGCTAGAGTCTATCTGATCATTAGAAGAAGAGAACGCAAACAGAAAGGAACAGAAAAAGGATCAATCAAAACAAAAGAACCCGAGAGGGGTATTTTGAAAGTAAGCTACATAAATAGTGAGAAAGGGTTGAATGAGGACAAAAACAGGCGATTCAAAGAATGGAAACAAAGTCCCATTTCTGAAAAGAAAGTTACCGTATATGCTCAGCTCAGATCACCATCAGCTTGCTCCCACTCTGCTGTCACCCTCCTGTCTGCACTACTCTATTTATGAGTCTTCACTTCCTCCTAAATACACAACAAATCTATTTCACTTTCACTTCTGCAGAACAACTGACCATAACTCCTCCTTCGCGCCGTCCCTCCCCCTTTCATTGTCACAACAACACTTACAATCTCTGATTGCTTTAGTACTGTACCACTACCTCCTGCCACTTTCAATAGATTTCTACAGTTGACATAAACTATATTACTTTTTCAACAGATACAATACAAATAGCTCTGTTGCAGTAGTCAAGGTTAAAGTAAGTTGGATGAATCCTTCTTCAGCCTTATGGAGTTGCTAATTGAAGACACCAGTCTGTCTGATCAGGTGGGACAGGTGTGCATGTATGGGACAGGTGTGAGTCCACTGGTGCGTGGCCTGGAAAGTCCGGTGGATTTGGAGGTGTACCTGATCCCCCCCAGAGACCTCATTGTCCTCTCCAAAAAAGGATCATGGTTCTGTGTGTCTATCAGACAGGTAGGTTATAAACCCTAAATCACAGAATGGAATAACACTATTTACACTACATATTAGATTGTATCTGTATGCCTTTAAAATGGTCTCAAGGTAATATTTCTTTCATTCAATTAAGAGGTTTTCCATCCCCAACTCTCACCTTAACACTCCATGGCGGCAGGTAGCTTAGTTAGTTAAGAGTGTAGTGCTAGTAACCGAAAGGTTGCTGGTTCTAATCCCCAAGCCGACTAGGTGAAAAATCTGTCGATGTGCCCTTGAGCAAGGCACTTAACCGTGATTGCTCCTGTAAGTTGCTCTGGATAAGAGTGTCTGCTAAATGACAAAAAAAACATGAAATACAACATAGATGGCATTTCCCATCAAACCCGGGTTCAAATACTATTTAGGGTATTTCAATTACTTTCTAAGACATTTCAAAGTAATTATTTGGATACGTTTTTCTTTGAAAATACATGTAATTGATATTGGAATGTTTAAATACACTTGGAAGGTATTGGCATGTATTTGAAAATACTCAAATACACAGAAGTGCATTTTTAAATACAAATATTGAAATACTTCATGCATTTGAACCCAGGTCTGTTCGGTCCTAGGAGTATTTAAAATAATGTATTTGGAAAATAGTTTCAAATAGTAGGCTATTTATAGAACATTATCAAAATGTAAGTATTTCATTTCGGCCACATTATTTGAAAATACTAAAATACACAGAAAAAATATGTTAAATTACAAATACGCATCCACTACCAGTCAAAAGTTTGGATACACCTACTCATTTATTTGTACTATTTTTTTTACATTTTGTGTCAATCAGTTGTGTTGTGACAAGGTGGGGGGTGGGGTATACAGAAGATAGCCCTATTTAGTAAAAGACCAAGTCCATATTATGGCAAGAACAGCTCAAATAAGCAAAGAGAAACAACAGTCCATCATTACTTTAAGACATGAAGGTCAGTCAATCCAGAAAATGTGAAAGGTTCCTCAAGTACAGTCGCAAAAACCATCAAGCGCTATGATGAAACTGGCTCTCATGAGGACCGCCACAGGAATGGAGACCCAAAGTTACCTCTGCTGCAGAGGAGTAGTTAATTACAGTTACCAGCCTCAGAAATTGCAGCCCCAAAAAAATGCTTCACAGAGTTCAAGTCACAGACACATCTCAACATCAACTGTTCAGAGGGGACTGTGTGAATCAGGCCTTCATGGTCAAATTGTTGCAAAGAAACCACTACTGAAGGACACCAATAAGAAGAGACCTGCTTGGGCCAAGAAACACGAGCAATGGACATTAGACCAGTGGAAATGTGTCCTTTGGTCTAGAGTCCAAATTGGAGATTTTTGGTTCCAACCGCTGTCTCTTTGTGAGACGCGGTGTGGGTGAACGGATGATCTCTGCATGTGTAGTTCCCACCGTAAAGCATGGAGGTGTTATGGTGTGGGGGTGCTTTGCTGGTGACACTGATTTATTTAAAATTCAAGGCACACTTAACCAGCATGGCTACGACAGCATTCTGCAGCGATACGCCATCCCATCTGGTTTGGGCTTAGTGGGACAATCATTTGTTTTCAACAGGACAATGACCAACACACCTCCACGCTGTGTAAGGGCTATTTTACCAAGAAGGAGAGCGATGGAGTGCTGCATCAGATGACCTGGCCTCCCCAATCCCCCGACCTCATCCCAATTGAGATGGTTTGGGATGAGTCGGACGGCAGAGTGAAGGAAAAGCAGCCAACAAGTGGTCAGCATAAGTGGGAACTCCTTCAAGACTGTTGGAAAAGCATTGCAGGTGAAGCTGGTTGAGAGAATGCCAAGAGTGTGCAAAGCTGTCATAAAGGCAAAGGGTGGCTATTTGAAGAATCTCAAATATAAAAAATAAATTAAAACCCTTGAATGAGTAGGTGTGTCCAAACTTTTGACTGGTAGTGTATATATCAACCCAGGTCTGTATCTCTACACATAATAAATGACCATTCCAATGACAACAATAACAAAATTAAGTGGGAAAAAATGTTTTATTTGACTTATTCTCCTTTATTCATGTCAGTAGGACATGGAAGGCATCTGATAACACCAAAACAATCCATCACAATACTGATGGATAGACAGACATGCTCTGCTCTCCCTCAGCATAGATAGGGAACAACAGACAGGGAAGACTGATTGTTTAGACATAATTGACGTTTGTGTGTGTGTGTGTGTGTGTGTGTGTGTGTGAGGGGGGTTGTCAAGTAGTTGTGTGTGCTTGCATGTGCGTATGCTTGAGGAACACTCAAGTCTGCAGCCCACTACTGTTGTTCTCTTCCTTAGAACAGGCGCTTCTCATAACTGCAAGAGAAGAAAGAAAAAAAACAAAAAAAAAACAGGTTTAACAAATGAATGATCTGGTAACAAATTACCAACATGTTGCATCATACTGAGATCAGACAGACCTATAAACATGTTGAAGTGAGATTCGTTTGGAAAGGGGAACCATTTTAAAATCTAGGAGCTTGCATGTGGTATGTGAAACTGAGATGTTAAAAAAATCCCCTCACCAAGCAAAGAATATATTGTAATGTTAGCTTCTGTGACAGCACTGTGGGCTAGTCAACACAGCCTAGCTAGATCACATCAATAAGTACCTGTGCAGGCTGTGGACTCCTCCCTCCATCTGGGCCGATGTCGTCCTCTTCTCAAACTTCAGATCCCCAGAATACATCATGGCTCTGCATGGGGAAGACAGTGTTACACGGAGCCCCGATGCTCACACACGCGGCGGCATCAAAGTAGGCGTACTTTGACAAACATTCAGATGTGTGTGTGCGCGTGCGTGTACCTGAGCTGGGTGAGGCTCTTGGATCCGATGTCTTGACAGGAGTGCTGGATCCCAGCCAGCAGGTAGGGAATAAACTTATGGATAGAGCCCTTGTCCTGGACCGCCCCCGACACACCCTGAGCCACCTTGATCTTGTCACACTCACTGCAGAAAGAGGGAGGAAAGGGGTAAAGAGAGGATGGGTCAGCTATATGTTTTTTGTCTTTTGGTTGACTGCCTGCTGCAAAGCTAGTTGCCCCTGGGTCGTGTTAATTATAATAATAATAATATAATATGCCATTTAGCAGACGCTTTTATCCAAAGCGACTTACAGTCATGCGTGCATACATTTTTTTTGTGTATGGGTGGTCCCGGGGATCGAACCCACTACCTTGGCGTTACAAGCGCCGTGCTCTACCAGCTGAGCTACAGAGGACCAATTGATTAGTGCACACATTTTTACATTTACATTTTAGTCATTTAGCAGACGCTCTTATCCAGAGCGACTTACAGTTAGTGAGTGCATACATTATTAAAAAAAAAAATATATATATATATATATATATATATATATATATATATATATACTGGCCCCCCGTGGGAATCGAACCCACAACCCTGGCGTTGCAAACGCCATGCTCTACCAACTGAGCTACATCCCTGCCGGCCATTCCCTCCCCTACCCTGGACGACGCTGGGCCAATTGTGCGCCGCCCCATGGGTCTCCTGGATTCGAACCAGGATCTCTAGTGGCACAGCTAGCACTGTGATGCAGTGCCTTAGACCACTGCGCCACTCGGGAGACTATAGCAAAACGTTTTGCAAAGGGAAACAACAAGCGCTTCTTATTGGACAAGTTCAGGTAGTACCTCAGTTTGTCGGTTTTATTTCATTTGGTGCCTAATGAATACAATCCTGGGGATAATACATATTTGTTTTACTGTGTTACTAGTGTATTAGTATAACTATGACTCAGTACCTGAAGTATCTGGTCTGGGAGCCCAGGTTCTTGTCCATGGCATCCAGTGAGCCCATGCCTCGGTATTTCTTCAGCCTAATGCCGTCAGAGAAGAAGTATTCACCTGGAGCCTCGCTTGTGGCAGCCAGGAGAGAGCCCATCATCACTGGAGAGACATAGCGGGGAGGAGAGATCAGAGAATGTACCTTTCATGCTTTGAGAGGGATGTGTGTGTTAGTACATTACTATATCAGTGTCTAAATGTGATCCTGTAAGTGCTACGTGTAATGGCTAATGCTACGCGTAATGGCTAATGCTACGCGTAATGGCTAATGCTACGCGTAATGGCTAATGCTACGCGTAATGGCTAATGCTACGTGTTTCTCTCCTTTCTATATACTATTGACTAATGAGAGTTGGTGTGTGTATGGGTATTTGACTTGAGCCTGAGACACCTGTAGATGCCCCAAGTGCCAGGGCTTTGGCGATGTGCCCCACGGTTTGGATGCCCCCGTCGGCGATGACTGGCACTCCAAATCGACGGGCGTACTCCGACACCTTGTACACGGCGGTGGCCTGGGGACGCCCGCATGCCAACACTGAGACAACAGGGGAAGGAGGACAGGCGTGAACAAAGAACACACAAAAGTTGTAAAAATAAATAAAATAATGGAGGGGGTTTGTGGCAATGTTCATGCCTGCTTGAGGCCTATTTTGTGTCACTTGGTTCAATTGAGGCTGACAGGTCATGGTGGGGAATATCCAGCCAAGCATTCACATGTAGCCCCCCCATCAGAGAGACAGACTAGGCATTCTCACACAGCAGACAGTCTGTCTTTGCATGCATTTTAGGTTGTAATTTCCTGGTTTATCAAGTGAATTCATCATATCAGTATTATTTGAATATTAATTCATATTTTCGTTGATTTGCTGTAGATTAAACATGGTTTTGCCTTGCTTGAGTGGATCATTTTATAATTAAAATGGGATTTTAACATTGTGTTTACCTGATAAATGTAATCATTATGAAACTGATTACATAGCAAGACGATGGGACAGGAAAGACCTTTAGACATTTAGTATGATAGGATTTCCCATTCACAGACATGATTCAACAAGTAGTAGACCAACCACTCACACAATATTAGGCTACATTATACAAATGTGATGTCAATTTGGGAAGATAACATTCATAAAATGAAAAAAGAGAAACAACAAACCGAGGAAGTCTTAGAAAGTGTTGGAGTAGAGTTTATACGTTTTGTATTCAGGAAGCACAAGCCTTATTTTTGCAGGCTTTCTTCCCTCAACACTAAATATGAGAATCAGCCGATTGGCCTCTTTTCCTCCGTGACAGTTTCAATTAATCCTGTTACCAGCCAGCAGTTCTGCCGAGATTCTTTTATCAACTCTTACTCTAAAACGAGTTCATTAGAATGTCTGAGGCAAACATCAAAAGAGGAAGTGGAGAATATTATGTTAGCTTCGTGCTCACCTTTTTTTGTGATTGGTATGCATATCCATGAGCTAACTGGGACTGGATTAAATTTAGTAAATAATTACCATAAATACTGAACAGGAATGGATTAAATTGCAGAGCAGCACTACCAGAAAGCTTTTGAAGACATGCATCTTTTTCCCCCTTCTCAAAAGGTACAATAATATTATTATGATCAAACACATAGTAAATCATAAGTTACAGGTCAGGTTTATGTTAAGTCAATGACTGTTACATGTGAATGGGGTGCTAGATAACAATGACATAAGTAGATTCCTTAATGTGTTACAACAACCAGTATAATGTGGAGCTACGGGCTCCCTCCCCACTCATATATGAAAACCTGACTGTCCATCACATGCTTGTGCACTGCATTTAGGGACGCATCTCGAGCGCACTACTAAAACACACTTCATCATATGCATCCATTCTACCCCCAAGCCATAAGACTGCTAAATAGTTAGTTAAATAGTTAACCGGACCATCTACATTGATCCTTTTTGCAGTAACTTTGACTCCTCAAATATACGCTGCTGCTACTGTTTATTATCTGTCACTTTATTCCTAGTTATATGTGCATATCTACCTCAATTACCTCATACCCCTGCACAGACTCAGTACTGGTACCCCGTTTATATAGCCAAGTTATCGTTACTCATTTTTGATTTATTATTACGTGTTTTACTTTTCTATTATTTCTCTATTTTCTTTCTCTCTGCGTTGATGGGAACGGCCGTAAGTAAGTATTTCACTGTTGTCACCTGTTGTTTACGAACCATGTGACAAATTTGTAATGATGAGGATGTCGAGACAAGGGAGGTGTGATGTCACAGTGACAGATTAATCAAGGACCAAAGTACAAGCATCCAAAACCCCAAACGCCCAAGGCCAGCTTGACTACTACCTCTACTGGTGCAGAGCCGTTAACCAACCAATGCAGACAGGCTGTGAAGGGGGGTAGGCGGGCACAGTGTGGTAGTGGAGCCAATTAGAGAGAAAGAGCCCTGCGCAGGCCAGTGGGGCCCGGTGGGAAGGACTTACTGCAGTATCCTGTAACAGTAGTTGGGGTTTTGGGGCTGTGGAGATTTATACCAGGAGCAACACTGAGAGGCGCTAGAGAGACAGACAGTACAGGCAGTGTGAAACCAAACGAGCAGAGGTCCACACAACAAAACATGAACTGGAGGTGATGAGGAAGAGAGATGTACAAAGAGAAAGGAGAAACAAAAGGAAGAGATACAGTGCTTTCGGAAAGTATTCAGACCCCTTGACTCTTTCCACATTTCTTTACGTTACAGCCTTATTCTAAAATGGATTAAATAAATACAAATCCTCAGCAATCTACACACAATACCCCATAATGACAAAAGCAAAAACAGGTATTTAGATTTTTTTGCAAATGTATTAAAAATAAAAACTGAAACACCTGATTTACATCAGTATTCAGACCCTTTGCTATGATACTCTAAATTGAGCTCAGGGGCATCCTGTTTCCATTGACCATCCTTGAGATGTTTCTACAACTTGGAGTCCACCCGTGGTAAATTCAATTGATTGGACATCATTTGGAAAGGCAGTCACCTGTTTATATAAGGTCCCACAGTTGACAGTGCATGTCAGAGCAAAAACCAAGCCATGAGGTCGAAGGAATTGTCCGTAGAGCTCCGAGACAGGATTGTGTCGAGGCACAGATCTGGAGAAGGGTACCAAAAAATGTCTGCAGCATTGAAGGCCCCCAAGAACAGAGTGGCCTCCATCATTCTTAAATGGAAGAAGTTTGGAACCACCAAGACTCTTCCTAGAGCTGGCCACGCAGCCAAACTGAGCAATCGGGGGAGAAGGGCCTTGGTCAGGGAGGTGACCAAGAACCCAATGGTAACTCTGACAGAGCTCCAGAGTTCCTCTGTGGAGATGGGAGAACCTTCCAGAAGGACAACCATCTCTGCAGCACTCAACCAATCAGGCCTTTATGGTAAAGTGGCCAGACGGAAGCCACTCCTCAGTAAAAGGCACATGACAGCCCGCTTGGAGTTTGCCAAAAGGCATCTAAAGACTCTCAGACCATGAGAAACAAGATTGAACTATTTTGCCTGAATGCCAAGCGTCACGTCTGGAGCAAACCTGGCACCATCCCTACGGTGAAGCGCGGTGGTGGCAGCATCATGCTGTGGGGATGTTTTTCAACGGCAGGGACTGGGAGACTAGTCGGGGTCGAGGGAAAGATTAACAGAGCAAAGTACAGAGAGATCCTTGATGAAAACCTGCTCCAGAGTGCTCAGAACCTCAGACTGGGGTGAAGGTTCACCTTCCAACAGGACAACGACCCTAAGCACACAGCCAAGACAAAGCAGGAGTGGCTTTGGGACAAGTCTCTGAATGTCCTTGAGTGGCCCAGCCAGAGCCTGGACTTGAACCCGATCGATCATCTCTGGAGAGACCTGAAAATAGCTGTGTAGCAACACTCCCATCCAACCTGACAGAGCTAGTGAGGATCGGCAGAGAACAATGGGAGAACCTCCCAAGTACAGGTGTGCCAAGCTTGAAGCGTCATATCCAAGAAGACTCAAGGCTGCAATCACTGCAAAAGGTGCTTCAACAAAGTACTGAGTAAAGGGTCTGAAAACATATGTAAACGTGATATTTCAGTTGTAAAAAAATCAATTTTAGAATAAGGCTGTAACGTAACAAAATGTGGAAAAAGTAAACGGGTCTGAATACTTTCCGAATGCGCTGTATATAGAAAATAAGGAAGAAACCCCAAACAGATCATGAAAGACGGAGATAGAATAGCATGATTAAGAGAGAGGGGAGGGGAATGTGAGGATGAGGTGAAAGAGAAACAGAAAATAGAGGGTACGACTGACAATTAATGGGGGAGTTGCGCGTGATTTCTAAGGACCTACCCCCTTGTCGGTTTTCAAAGTTTTGATCTGAAGTGGTTTGGCTGAAGTTTGAGGATGTTGCACACTGCAGTTATTCAGCAGGCGGTCTTATTCAGTTAAATTGCCTGTATTAGAATGTAGCATGGCAGCACAATTTGATTCTGCAAAACCCTTTACCATTCTTTACAGGATGGGATGGGACCATTTGTACAGAATTCTACACTTGGCTAAAGGGCGATTTCAGTCGTTAGCGGAAAGGTGGGCAGATTGGAGGCTCCCGATTGGGTTAAAGCTGCTGTGGGTGAGGGGGAGCTAGGCAGTCTTCCATTGGTGGGACTCACCTTCCTGTGTGATGCAGATGGAACCACTGCCCATGCCCACTCGCAGGCCGTCCACCCCAGCGTCGATCAGGTTCTTGGCCTGGGCTGCAGTTACCACTGAGACAGACAGATCAACAATGTCACAGGGTGTTGCATAGTGCAATCATGAAATGAGGCAGTTCTGAGAATGGAGCATTTCTCTCTTTCTGTGTGTGTGTGTGTGTACACCACTTACCATTGCCTCCAATGACCTGAAGCTGTGGGTATTTCTCTTTGATGTACTTAATCATGTTGATTTGGAAGATCGAGTTCCCTTGAGAGGAGTCCTGAACAAATGAAAGCAACATTAAAGGGGCAATCTGTGATTGCTACATCTATTTTTAGACGTAACTAATTATATATACACACCGATTATTGAATAAAATAACTTATAGATGCCTCAATAGCTTTAGTTCAACTGCCATACCCCATACACATCATTGGTCATACTTAATGATCGTACTCCTTTGTTTGTAAACATTGTAATTGTAAACAAACACTGTATAGCCACAAAACATGGTTAAAACTATAAATTAGATATCATGTACGGTCAGTCCTTGTATCCATAGCTCCGTCTTGAGAAAGGTTACATTTCTCCAGCCCCATCCCTCAGCTTTTTACCACAATAGTGGCAGGGTATGCCGCTTTGTTATTGTTAGAACTGCAGATTGCACCTTTAAAGAACAGTTCAAAGAAGAAAAAGATGGAGAAAGTATCCATGAAGAGAATAACAAGTAGATTGGGTAGGAGAACCAGTAACCCACCAGTACGACCACGTCTACGCCGCTCTGCACCAGCAGGTCCAGCCTGTACTTGTCGTCGTTGTGCGTGCCGATGGCTGCCCCACACAGCAGCTGTTTGCGTGAGTCTTTAGAGGCCAGGGGGAAGTCCCTGTTCTTCTTCAGATCCGTCCTGGCGATGATGGACACCAGGCAGCCCTCCTTGTTCACTATGGGCAGCTTCCCTACACAGAGACATGGTGTTTAGAATGGGGCCCTCGAACACACGAGGCATGTTGGTGTAGGCTATATGACAGTCTCGTTCACTTTTTATGGTGAACCTTCTCCCCTTTTCCCCAGATCCCGCCTCCTCACCTTTCTTACTCCTCTGCAGGATCTCATTGGCCTCTTTCAGTGTCACTCCAGCTGGAGCTATGACAAGGTCCTCAAGCTTAGTCATCACCTGTAGTGGTGAAGGAAAGGAGAGAACAAAAGAAGATTAGCATTTACCTTCGGACGCGAGTTAGAGAATGGCAGGGAAGTCAACTAAATACATTTACACCGATTTAAAAATACTAACTGGATCAACACAGTGATATGCATTAAGCCACACCTACCTCACTGAGTGGCAGGGTGTGCTCCTCCTCCTTCAGGAAGTCAATGTCCCGCGAGGAGATGATGCCAACGAGGCGCCCCCCCATGTGGCCGCTGTCTGTTATGGGGATGCCGCAGAAGCCGTGGCGTGCCTTAGCCTGGAACACGTCTGCCACGCAGTCTGTAGGACTCATCACTACTGGGTCTGTGATGAAACCCTGCTCATACCGCTGGGAGAGAGAGGGGGGAGGAAAGGAAGGAGAAGAGGGGGAAAAGAGGGAGCAGGGATTGAGGGATGTGGGAGCGGAGGGCAGAAAGTGGAGGGGAAAGAATAGAAATGGGGGAGGGGAAAGAGGGACGTGGGAGAGAGGGGAACAGGTAGGGGAGAGAAAGAGAGGGTAAGGGTATCTATTAGGCTCTGCAAATCTACAGGGTATTTAAAAAGCACACCAGAGCGCATGAGCGATAGATGAAAAATGAAACTGGAGAAGAGAGAAAACGATTGCTTCCTCTTCTAGCGGGAACACTACAGTGAAACAGTAGCAACTAGGTTGGCAGGAGGACCAGACCAAAAGAGAGCAGACAATAACATGAGTAGCAGAGACACACATACAGAAATACACATGTAACAAAGAACATAAATATAAAGGGAGATGAAGAGTGAAAAAGAGAGAATTGTAGTAGGGGTCATTACCTTGACCTTGCGGACCTCGTTGGCCTGGAACTCTGGAGTGCAGTTGTGGTGGATGAAGCCTATTCCTCCTGTGAGCTGAAAGATGATCAGAAGAACATGTTTACTTGCCAGTTTGTGTGTGTGAGTGAGAATGCGTGTCCTCAGACATGATCTCTAGCTGAAGTTGCCTGTAAGGACTTATGCAGAACAACTAGTTTCAAGCTTTAAGGGAATTCTTGGCATTTGTTTTGCAGTGAAGACTGATGTTTCCACTGCAACGTTTGCCTCTGGGGGGGCTTTACAAAACAACCATCTTAGGTTACTATTTTAAGTGACACATATTTGCAGCTGTTGTAGTCACTTCAACATACCCTGGGAGAAAGTACTGGTTGTTTTCCAACAGCTGAGGATGTTTCTGCTATCAGGGGTTTTATAGGGTGGCGGGTTTGTTGCTTGTGGTCTCATGTCACCATGTGATCATGTGATCGGTCTTTGACAGCAAAAAACGTTTTTTATTACTTGTTGCTTCCTTGGTAGCTGTGCCAACAGCTGTGAAGAAGATTGTCGTCACGTTTATCGAGCTTAGTTTTTATGAAAGTTGGCCTAACACGGCTGTTTACTTTGTGTTTTGCTGAGTCTACTTTAAAAACGTTCCATTATGTCGCCATGCTAACGTGTGTGTGTTTACACCAGACTTACTGCCATGGCAATGGCCAGCGCTGACTCGGTGACTGTGTCCATGGGGGAGGATACAAAAGGTGTTTTCATGGTGATCTGCTTTGTCAGGGCTGAAGTCAAATCCTGCAGAAGACACAAACCAGTTACTACTTGTAACAAACACTTATTGTAGTAACAAACCTTTCACAGCGCTCTGTTGCCAATCAAGATTACAATGGGAAGGTCTTTCTTGTAATCTTAAATTGAATATTTGGGTCGAATTCACTAGGCAACAAATGGAAGAAAATGGACTGAAAAGGGAGGGACTACCTGAACTTATCTGATAAGAAACACACATTTTTGGTTTCCATTGCTAAATGTTTTGCTATGGTGTGCACTAATGAATAGGACACCGGTCTCGGAGGGTCAGAAGCCCTATTGTCTTGAAGAATAAGGGTTCCACTCACCACCTGTTCCGATGTGAAGTCAATGTATCCTGGGAGAATCAGGAAGTCACTGAGAGAGAGAGAAAGAAAGAGAGAGAGGAGAGCAGGGACAGGCTTCACATGCTGCATACAATCTATCAATGATATTCATACACATTTGCAATTCCACACGTGTCAGTATGTACAGTAAGGTGTTTACGAAATTACACGAGGGGCAGCCAAATGTGAAGTTCCTTCTTCAGATGGACAATAGTCATATTCTATCAAATTTTTTTCATTGACAGTGGCTGTACCAAATTCTACGATATCTTTCGACAACACTTGAGTGGGAATGCAAAAGTTCAGTGTTCGATAATCTGAGCAAATTGCGATATCCGGAACTCGACGTGGGACTAACTGATATCGGAGTGGAGTGTGCATGCGATGAGCAGGGTCCTGTGTTGTCACAGGTTAGTGCTGATGACCAACACATTCCTAAAGGTCCTGAGAAGTGATGCAAGCATGACTAAATCGCTTTGGATAAAAACATCTGCTAAATGGCATTTATTATTATAATGATAAGTTTCCAAGCACACTGTCTGTCTGGTACTAACTAGTTGAGATTTTGAAATATGCTGTTGCACGTGCATACGAGTACTATGAAGGTGTATACGAGTACTATGAAGGCCCATGTTTCTAGGAGGAGAATACTTGGCCTATATTAAGCATGGAATGCGCAGAATGAGATGTGATGGTAACTTCACTAAAGAGTAGACAAGTGATGAGGCCAATGATGTGTATAAACCATCATTGGATGAGGCACTGTGGCAAATAGACTATACTTCTGCCTAACAAGTGCTTATTGTTCATGCCAATACAACCATACTCTAGAATATCTTGACATGATGAAATTACTCAAATGTAAAATGTAATTATGCCTCCAGGGTGTCATAATTAGTTAGCTACATTGTCACACAAGGCAAGTCATGCTTGGTATTCCTAATTCAACTGCTGGAAAACTAAGCTACCGACTGCAAAAATGAGTTATTGTCTTGTGTATATGTTTCATAACAGACACTGAAAGTAGGTTTATTATTGATGAATACAATTTTGAGAAATATGTCCCAGACACCCTCTAGAGGAAAGTTCAAATCACAGGCTTGCATAGCTGAATATAGCCAGGCCTATACAGAACCTTACCAAATACCCATCTACTTCTTTCAGATATTATTTTGGTAGATTTGAGTCAGTCCCCAAAGTAAAATTGTTACCTAACTCGCTGTCACTTGAAAGAATGAGTTGACCCGGGAAACCTAAGTCGGTAGACCCATTGCCATGTAGAAATAATTGCATGTACTGCAATGACCCAAAGCACCCAAATCCCATGCATGCACAAATAATAGTATAGCTAATGTGTCAAAGACTAAATATATGGCTCTGGTTACTAGCTAGCTAGCTACAAAGGTTATTCAAGTTAACTCAAGAACGCAAGCGAATTGTGATGGATTTCAACAAGCAGCCATGTGACTGTCAAATGCCAATAATTACTTGTAGGTAAGGCCGTCCCCGTAGTTGAAGAGTTGCTGCCCGCTGAGTCCATCATCGGGCACGTAACTAGTCTGTCCACTGATCAGGTAGTCCGCCATTATACAATCTATGTATCTATGTTAGTGTTTTATCAGTCACTTTGGTGCTAAACCGACAACGGCCCAAGAGACCGAGAACTTTCTTCGTTTCTTCGCTTCACTCCTAACGTTAGTTACGATCGGCGATGTATCAGTCAGCTGTGGCGTGGTGCGACCGTGCGCTGTCCCTTGTCAAGAAGACCCGCTCTTGGCTATACAAATTACATGTAATACATTCACGACAGTAAAACATTAACTGAAATGCCCTCTATTCTTCGGCCTTCAACGTTATCATGCTCCTGTCCTGTCTGTAGATTCCTTTGGTCGCACACGTTTTCGTCTGACAACCTTCTTCTTCGGGGTTTTATGGCGGTGTGATACTAATATTAGGTGCCCTACCGCCACCTACCGCGCTGGAGTGGAATGGAAACTATGGAGGTGTTCTAGATTCTGCACTCCGGTCCAGGGGTTTTCAAACTTGTTAATGGCAAGGACCCCAAAATATTGAGCCCCTGGGCGAGGACCCCCTACAATTTGCATTTATTTTCGTGAGCGAATTAAGTTCTTGAGAGCTGCATGCAGCTTGCAGTTTTAAAGCAAATTTCCTGCTATTCTACACATTTTGCCATGGCTCATGCTTTGTTCATATTTGAGCAGGGTCAGCTCTAGCCTTTTAGGCCCCCAAGTAAGTTTTGGTCGGGTCCGGAATAATAATTGAGTAGTGGGCCCCCTGGAGGCCAGGGCCCCGGGACCCGCATGCCCGTCAGTAATAAGGCCCTGACTAGCACTACTGTACAGAGTGAGGCAAAGGCTATTTGCATATTGATGGAAAATTATGATTGTCAATGGGGGTGGATAGGAAAGACAGAAAGATAGATCAAGATTTTACCAAACATGTTCTGTAGGTTTAATAAAACCAATATTTAATTTAGTGAAAAAATATATATAATCCGCACCTGTGGACGTCGGGCCCTCACACCACCCTCATGGAGTCTGTTTCTGACCGTTTGAGCAGACACATGCACATTTGTGGCCTGCTCGAGGTCATTTTGCAGGGCTCTGGCAGTGCTCCTCCTGCTCCTCCTTGCACAAAGGCGGAGGTAGCAGTCCTGCTGCTGGGTTGTTGCCCTCCTACGGCCTCCTCCACGTCTCCTGATGTACTGGCCTGTCTCCTGGTAGCGCCTCCATGCTCTGGACACTACGCTGACAGACACAGCAAACCTTCTTGCCACAGCTCGCATTGATGTGCCATCCTGGATGAGCTGCACTACCTGAGCCACTTGTGTGGGTTGTAGACTCCGTCTCACGCTACCACTAGAGTGAAAGCACCGCCAGCATTCAAAAGTGACCAAAACATCAGCCAGGAAGCATAGGAACTGAGAAGTGGTCTGTGGTCACCACCTGCAAAACCAGTCCTTTATTGGGGGTGTCTTGCTAATTGCCTATAATTTCCACCTGTTGTCTATTCCATTTGCACAACAGCATGTGAAATTTATTGTCAATCAGTGTTGCTTCCTAAGTGGACAGTTTGATTTCACAGAAGTGTGATTGACTTGGAGTTACATTGTGTTGTTTAAGTGTTCCCTTTATTTTTTTGAGCAGTGTATATATATATACATACATACACAGTTGAAGTCGGAAGTTTACATACACCTTAGCCAAATACATTTAAACTCAGTTTTGTACAATTTCTGACATTTAATCCTAGTAAAAAGTCCCTGTCTTAGGTCAGGTAGGATCACCACTTTATTTTAAGAATGTGAAATGTCAGAATAATAGTAGAGAGAATGATTTATTTCAGCTTTTATTTCTTTCATCACATTCCCAGTGGGTCAGAAGTTTACGTACACTCAATTAGTATTTGGTAGCATTGCCTTTAAATTGTTTAACTTGGGTCAAACTTTTCAGGTAGCCTTCCACAAGCTTCCCACAATAAGTTAGGTGAATTGTGGCCCATTCCTCCTGACAGAGCTGGTGTAACTGAGTCAGGTTTGTAAGCCTCCTTGCTCGCACATGCTTTTTCAGTTGAAGTGCACCAGTCCCTCCTGCAGCAAAGCACCCCCACAGCATGATGCTGCCACCCCCGTGCTTCACGGTTGGGATGGTGTTCTTCGGCTTGCAAGCATTCCCCTTTTTCCTCCAAACATAACGATGGTCATTATGGCAAAACAGTTCTTTTTTTGTTTCATCAGACCAGAGGACATTTCTCCAAAAAGTACAATCTTTGTCCCCATGTGCAGTTGCAAACCGTAGTCTGGCTTTTTTATGGCGGTTTTGGAGCAGTGGCTTCTTCCTTGCTGAGCGGCCTTTCAGGTTATGTCGACATAGGACTCGTTTTACTGTGGATATAGATACTTTTGTACCTGTTTCCTCCAGAATCTTCACAAGGTCCTTTGCTGTTGTTCTGGGATTGATTTGCACTTTTCGCACCAAAGTACGTTCATCTCTAGGAGACAGAATGCGTCTTCTTCCTGAGCGGTATGACGGCAGCGTGGTCCCATGGTGTTTATATTTGCGTACTATTGTTTGTACAGATGAACGTGGTACCTTCAGGCGTTTGGAAATTGCTCCCAAGGATGAACCAGACTTGTGGAGGTCTACAATTATTTTGCTGAGGTCTTGGCTTATTTCTTTTGATTTTCCCATGATGTCAAGTAAAGAGGCCCTGAGTTTGAAGGTAGTCCTTGAAATACATCCACAAGTACACCTCCAATTGACTCAAATTATGTCAATTAGCCTATCAGAAGCTTCTAAATCATTTTCTGGAATTTTCCAAGCTGTTTAAAGGCATAGTCAACTTAGTGTATGTAAACTTCTGACCCACTGGAATTGTGATACAGTGAATTATAAGTGAAATAATCTGTCTGTAAACAATTGTTGGAACAATTACTTGTGTCATGCACAAAGTAGATGTCTTAACCAACTTGCCAAAACTATAGTTTGTTAACAAGAAATTTGTGGTTGAAAAACAACTTTTAATGACTCCAACTTAAGTGTTTGTAAACTTCCGACTTCAACTGTATATACACACATACATATACAGTGAGGGAAAAAAGAATTTGATCCCCTGCTGATTTTGTAAGTTTGCCCACTGACAAAGAAATGATCAGTCTATAATTTTACTGGTAGGTTTATTTGAACAGTGAGAGACAGAATAACAACAACAAAAATCCAGAAAAACGCATGTCAAAAATGTTATAAATTAATTTGCATTTTAATGAGGGAAATAAGTACTTGACCCCCTCTCAATCAGAAAGATTTCTGGCGCACAGGTGTCTTTTATACAGGTAACGAGCTGAGATTAGGAGCACACTCTTAAAGGGAGTGCTCCTAATCTCAGTTTGTTACCTTTATAAAAGACACATGTCCACAGAAGCAATCAATCAGATTCCAAACTCTCCACCATGGCCAAGACCAAAGACCTCTCCAAGGATGTCAGGGACAAGATTGTAGACCTACACAAGGCTGGACTGGGCTACAAGACCATCGCCAAGCAGCTTGGTGAGAAGGTGACAACAGTTGGTGCGATTATTCGCAAATGGAAGAAACACAAAATAACTGTCAGTCTCCCTCGGCCTGGGGCTCCATGCAAGATCTCACCTCGTGGAGTTGCAATGATCATGAGAACAGTGAGGAATCAGCCCAGAACTACACGGGAGGATCTGGTCAATGATCTCAAGGCAGCTGGGACCATAGTCACCAAGAAAACAATTGGTAACACACTATGCCGTGAAGGACTGAAAGCCTGCAGCGCCCGCAAGGTCCCCCTGCTCAAGAAAGCACATATACAGGGCCGTCTAATGTTTGCCAATGAACATCTGAATGATTCAGAGGAGAACTGGGTGTAAGTGTTGTAGTCAGATGAGACCAAAATGGAGCTCTTTGGCATCAACTCAACTCGCCGTGTTTGGAGGAGGAGGAATGCTGCCTATGACCCCAAGAACACCATCCCCACCGTCAAACATGGAGGTGGAAACATTATGCTTTGGGGGTGTTTTTCTGCTAAGGGGACAGGACAACTTCACCGCATCAAAGGGACGATGGACGGGGCCATGTACCGTCAAATCTTGGCTGAGAACCTCCTTCCCTCAGCCAGGGCATTGAAAATGGGTCGTGGATGGGTATTCCAGCATGACAATGACCCAAAACACACGGTCAAGGCAACAAAGGAGTGGCTCAAGAAGAAGCACATTAAGGTCCTGGAGTGGCCTAGCCAGTCTCCAGACCTTAATCCCATAGAAAATCTGTGGAGGGAGCTGAAGGTTTGAGTTGACAAACGTCAGCCTCCAAACCTTAATGACTTGGAGAAGATCTGCAAAGAGGAGTGGAACAAAATCCCTCCTGAGATGTGTGCAAACCTGGTGGCCAACTACAAGAAACGTCTGACCTCTGTGATTGGCAACAAGGGTTTTGCCAACAAGTACTAAGTCATGTTTTGCAGAGGGGTCAAATACTTATTTTCCTCATTAAAATGCAAATCAATTTATAACATTTTTGACATGCGTTTTTCTGGATTTTGTTGTTGTTATTCTGTCTCTCACTGTTCAAATAAACCTACCATTAAAATTATAGACTGATCATGTCTTTGTCAGTGGGCAAACGTACATAATCAGCAGGGGATCAAATACTTTTTTCCCCTCACTGTACATACTATATACATTTTATGGACACAGTCAAATTCTACAATAATTATATTTTAGATTTATTGGGAATTTAGCCAGGACATCAGAATTAACACCCATACTCTTAGGATAAGTGGCATGGGATCTTTAGTGACCACAGTTTGACCACCTATTTTACATCCCATCCGAAAGACTGGACGCTACACAGAGCAATGTCCCCAATCACTACCCTGGGGTATTGGATGTTTCTAGATCAGAGCCTCCTACTGGCCCTCCAACACCACTTCTAGCAGCATTTGGTCTCCCATCCAGGGACCAACCCTGCTTAGCTTCCGAGGTAAGCCAGCAGTGGGATGCAGGGTGGTATGCTGCTGGCTTAAGTCATGCGTCATTTCCGGGACAACCCTAACTCCGCCCTATACTCGAAAAATCTTGCAGTTTGTGTAGGTGTTGATTACTGTCATCCCCCATTTAAAGTCTGTGGACCTCCCACTAGTAAAGTGGCACACATAAAAGGACAGACGGCATTCGACCAGTTATTAATATATCTGGCACACGATGCTGCCTATATTTGGGCCTAGCAGACTGACCTGAATAAGCAATGACTACGCTGCAGCTCTTGTTTAGAGGCTGTGTCGAAATAAATGCATTGTGGAGGCCTACTGTTTGTGTTGAAAGGTCAGAGGGTTTCACAACATTTGAACACGTCTGAAGTGTTCAGTATGGTTGCGTTTAGACAGGCAGCCAAATTCTGATATTTATTTCACTAATTGGTCTTTTGGCCAACCAGATAAGCTCTGAAAAAGATCCGATGTGGTCAAAAGACCAATTAGTGGAAAAAATACCAGAATTGGGCTGCTTGTTTAAAGCAGTCGCTGACCTGTATCTGAGCAGCATGACAGTCCTAAAGTTAAGGGTCTGTGTATACTGATTGAGAGTAAAGGTGAACTGATAAAGGACTGACTCGAAGATCTGGGTCAACCCATTGCCAACCACACCCCAGCTGGTGAACCTAGCCTGGGTGCCAGTTCGTTTCTGCTCTCTTGCCAACTCTTACGGGCATTGTCGTTCCGTGTGTGTGATAATGAATACAAAAGAAACGACATCTGGTTTAAAAACTCAGTAACTATTTCTGTATTAATGTACAACTGTTGAAAATTACAGCATTTGTCTTCTTTTAATGTTTTTTTTTCTTTTTTTCGAACTAACTATCAATTTCCAGAAAAAGGTGAACAATGTGAGATGAAAGAAATAAAGAAAGAAGGGTTGAGGGATGGGGGGGGGGGGGATCATGTGGGAGGCAAATTAAGAATGTGTTTTTTTTTGCGGAGTGTTTGAGCATGTTTGTGTTAACATGTTATGTGTGTGTGCGCATGCTTTCTCATTTCATGGTGTAGTGTGTTTGAATGTGGTGTTCTTGACATCTAAATGGGGGGAGGGTGGAAGGGAGGAGGGACGGGATACAATCGTGCCATCCTGGGACCCTGTAGCAGACACAAAGAGAAGAGAGCGCTTAATGAGGGAGGGATGAGTGTGAGGGATCTGTAGACAAAGGGATGGAAAGTGAAGGAGGGAGGGGTGAACGAGGGAGGAAGGAGGGAGCTTCTGGTGCTTTGCAGTAGGCTGGAGACTTCAGGTGTCGTGAAAATCCTTCAGCAGCGTGCGTCTCCTCTGCTCAGCAATGTGCATCTGATTCTCCAGATCCTGAAAGAGACAGAGAGTGAGTGGAAGCAGTTAAATTCTTCACATAAGAGTCTAATAAACTAATACACTGCCTAGGGACGTACATCTTTTGGGGACCTTGTGATTTCCCAAGGCGTGCCATTACCACTCAGCTCCCCTGTGCTCCCAGCCAATGGAAGTCATGATCTGGATACTTCACTATCCATGTACCCCCCCCCCCCAACCCCCTTCATATCTTCCCCCTGTTCCTTACCCCTCTGTCATTAGCACTCAGCTCCCCCTCGCTCCCGTAGCTGTCTGCTCGCTCCACCTTCCAGGACAGGTTCTCAATCTCCGCTTCCAGCTGGGCCTGCTGGTACTCAAACTGAATATGACATAAAAACACATTAATTAGGCTACTTGTTCATTACAGACAGCATCTTTGTTACTTATGACTTATTATTAGCAATTAGCAGCGTAAAAAAGATCTGATCAATTTCATTCAATTTCATATGTGGACTGCAAGCATCATAGAATCGTTCACTCAATAACCCCCTTGCAAAGCACATTTATGCTGCTAATAAGAAATGTGCCATTTCACGTATTTTGTTCACTGCTCATGCAAAATGTCACCCTGTGTGCACAATACTGAAAAATTATTTGGTTACAAATGTAACTGAGTGTGCAGAGCCATGGATGAGTGTTTCCCCTATATTCATTTAGCAGCGGCGCACAGTTACTGCTAAATTGTGGCCGTTACTGCATCAAATTGTTTATGTTTTGGGGTGGGGGGAATTATTTTCTGGATGGTTAAACATTTTCAGTGTAAACTTAAACGACTAAAACATGTAGAAAAGATAACGGAGCAATATATTTTTTATAAGATCTTCGAGAACTCAGAATCACCAAAATAAAAACTAGACAGTCAGGGAGAATCAGAAATTCTAAAAAAAAAAAATGTCATGGCATGGGGCCCCCATTGATTTAGTTTGAGTCACTCAGACAGCATAAGGCATAAACCATGGAAAAATGTGTAGAATTGCAAGAAACTAGCTTAAAAAAAAGAATTAAAAAAAGTAAACAAGGTCTCTGCAGCCAAGAGGAGCACCTCTAAAACTGCACCATTGGCCAAAATTGTAGGGGACATCCCCCCCGCAGTTAAGTGGCTTACGGTATTATAGTATAGATCTTTAGCATTTGACTAGATCTATTTAAATCTAGTTTATATACTGAACAAAAACATTGGTTTTACTGGGTTGCAGTTCAAATGAGGAAATCAGTCAATTGAAATAAATTCATTAGGCTCTAATCTATGGATTTCACATGACTGGGAATACAGATATGCATCTGTTGGATCTCATCACTGTATTTTTGTGCATTCAAATTGCCATCGATAAAATGCAATTGTGTTTGCTTTCCGTAGCTTATGCCTGCCCCTAACCCCACCATGGGGCACACTGTTCACAACGTTGACATCAGCAAACCGCTTGCCCACACGACGCCATACATGTGGTATGCGGTTGTGAGGCTGGTTGAACGTACTACCAAATTCTCTAAAACGACGTTGGAGGCGGCTTATGGTAGAGAAATGAACATTCAATTATCTGGAAACAGCTAGGGTGGACATTCCTGCAGTAAGCACGCCAATTGTACACTTCCTCAAAACATCTGTGGCATTGTGTTGATTGTCAAAACGGCACGTTTTAGAGTACCCTTTTACTGTCCCCAGCACAAGGCGCACCTGGGTAATGATCATGCTGTTTAATCAGCTTCTTGATATGCCACACCTGTCAGGTGGATGGATTATCTTGGCAAAGGAAAAATGCTCACTAACAAGGATGTAAACAAATTTGTGCACAACATTTGAGAGAAATAAGCTTTTTGTGCATATGGACAATTTCTGGGATCTTTTATTTCAGCTCCTGAAACATGGGAACAACACTTTACATGTTGCGGTTACATTTTTGTTCAGTGTATATTAAGAGAATGCAGTGGTGTAAAGTACTTAAATAAAAATACTTGAAAGTACTACTTAAGTCGTTTTTGGGGGTATCTGTACTTTACTATTTATATTTTGGACAACTTTTACTTGACTACATTCCTAAAAAAAAATATGTACTTTTTACTCCATACATTTTCCCTGACACCCAAAAGTACTCATTACATTTTGAATGCTTTGCAGGACAGGAAAATGGTCCAATTCACAAGCTTCTCAAGAGAACATCCCTGGTCATCCCTACTGCCTCTGATCTAGCGGACTCACTAAACACACATGCTTCATTTGTAAGTGTTGGAGTGTGCCCCTGGATTTCCATAAATAAATAAAAACTAGAAAATGGCACCATCTGGTTTGCTTAATATAAAGGAATTTGAAATTATTTGTACTTTTACTTTTGATACTTAAGTATTTTGAGCAATTATATTGACTTTTGCTACTTAAGTATATTAAAACCAAATACTTTTAGACTTTTACTCAAGTAGTATTTTACTGGGTGACTTTCACTTGAGTCAATTTCTATTAAGGCATCTTTACCTTTACTCAAGTATGACATACTACAGACAGACACAGAACAAGACAGGCACACAGACACAATTCTCACCAGTTTTTTGCGAGGACCAGACTCCATGTAGTAGGCATAGGGGTAAGTATACTGCAGAGTGTAGCGACACTGTGGGACAGGCAGATAAGAGATCAGCACGACTTGCTATTGGTTTAAGGAGCACAGTGTAGTGCAGTAAGTCAAATAAGTACACAGAAACCCCTTTCACACCATTATGCTGACCTGAACCAAACTGTGCCGGCTCGGATATATATGGTATATACTTGGTTTGGCTCCTCTCAGTAACAATAATAAATGTGTATTGTGAAAAGCCCTATATACAGTGGGGAGAACAAGTATTTGATAACCTGCAAAATCGGCAGTGTTTCCTACTTACAAAGCATGTAGAGGTCTGTAATTTTTATAATAGGTACACTTCAACTGTGAGAGACGGACCCTAAAACAAAAATCCAAAAAATCACATTGTATGATTTTTAATTAATTTGCATTTTATTGCATGACATAAGTATTTGAAACATCAGAAAAGCAGAACTTAATATTTGGTACAGAAACCTGTGTTTGCAATTACAGAGATCATACGTTTCCTGTAGGTCTTGACCAGGTTTGCACACACTGCAGCAGGGATTTTGGTCCATATAGACCTTCTCCAGATCCTTCAGGTTTCGGGGCTGTCGTTGGGCAATACGGACTTTCAGCTCCCTCCAAAGATTTTCTATTGGGTTCAGGTCTGGAGACTGGCTAGGCCACTCCAGAACCTTGAGATGCTTCTTACGGAGCCACTCCTTAGTTGCCCTGGCTGTGTGTTTCGGGTCATTGTCATGCTGGAAGACCCAGTCACGACCCATCTTCAATGCTCTTACTGAGGGAAGGAGGTTGTTGGCCAAGATCTCGCGATACATGGCCCCATCCATCCTCCCCTCAATACGGTGCAGTCGTCCTGTCCCCTTTGCAGAAAAGCATCCCCAAAGAATGATGTTTCCACCTCCATGCTTCACGGTTGGGATGGTGTTCTTGGGGTTGTACTCATCCTTCTTCTTCCTCCAAACACGGCGAGTGGAGTTTAGACCAAAAAGCTATATTTTTGTCTCATCAGACCACATGACCTTCTCCCATTCCTCCTCTGGATCATCCAGATGGTCATTGGCAAACTTCAGACGGGCCTGGACATGCGCTGGCTTGAGCAGTTGGACCTTGCGTGCGCTGCAGGATTTTAATCCATGACGTCGTAGTGTGTTACTAATGGTTTTCTTTGAGACTGTGGTCCCAGCTCTCTTCAGGTCATTGACCAGGTCCTGCCGTGTAGTTCTGGGCTGATCCCTCACCTTCCTCATGATCATTGATGCCCCATGAGGTGAGATCTTGCATGGAGCCCCAGACCGAGGGTGATTGACCGTCATCTTGAACTTCTTTCATTTTCTAATAATTGCGCCAACAGTTGTTGCCTTCTCACCAAGCTGCTTGCCTATTGTCCTGTAGCCCATCCCAGCCTTGTGCAGGTCTACAATTTTATCCCTGATGTCCTTACACAGCTCTCTGGTCTTGGCCATTGTGGAGAGGTTGGAGTCTGTTTGATGGAGTGTGTGGACAGGTGTCTTTTATACAGGTAACGAGTTCAAACAGGTGCAGTTAATACAGGTAATGAGTGGAGAACAGGAGGGCTTCTTAAAGAAAAACTAACAGGTCTGTGAGAGACGGAATTCTTACTGGTTGGTAGGTGATCAAATACTTATGTCATGCAATAAAATGCAAATGAATTACTTAAAAATCATACAATGTGATTTTCTGGATTTTTGTTTTAGATTCCGTCTCTCACAGTTGAAGTGTACCTATGATAAAAATTACAGACCTCTACATGCTTTGTAAGTAGGAAAACCTGCAAAATCGGCAGTGTATCAAATACTTGTTCTCCTCACTGTATATTCCTGTGTTAATGTGTGTGTTTGGTCCTTTGTATGTGACTGTGAGCCAGGGAGGAGCCGTAGTACCTTGGCCAGGAGCTTGGCAGCGTTCTGCATGTACTGCCAGTCTATCCAGGTGCCCAGGTTGTTCATCACCCGCTCCTGGATCTTCTCCTGGATCCGCTGGTATGTCTGTGCCTCAAGCTGGAGACTCTTATTGTGGTTCTCCCACTAAAGACACACAAACACACAGTCACAGTCTGGACTGGAGAAACAGTAAGAAAACATCACAGACACACCTTCAAGAAACTCACATACTTACAGCATGTTCTGGGTGATTCTGAGAAGGATCTCAGTGTTAATTTGACATGGTGTTGTTGCTTGTAACACTCACAGAGTTGTTATTGAACATGTATGTGAGACTGAGTTCCCATAATCTAAAAGTACCAGAGATAATGTGCAGACTACTTCTGTGGAAGTATGTGTGACTGAGGAACATATGTACTATCCTTGAAAGTGCACAGTATGTATTAATATAATTATTTTCTATATATTTTAAATGTATGGCGCTGGTTGACATTACATGTGCTGAAGGTGGTGGCGCTAAGTGGTAGACAAACCACAGGACACCTGATTGACAGTTACTCTGGCAACGCACAGGTATTTGATGTAGTTCATGTCATCTATTCACATTACACACAGCTTAATACTTCAGAAAGGTTAACTTAATTCCATATAATACTCAAAGTGTGAGCAGAGGTTTGATTGTCATATGTGCCCGTCAGTGATGGTAGCATGTTAGTGTTTGTATTCATCTCACCCTCTCAAAGTAGAAGAGGTATTTCTTCAGGGCCTCTCTGGCCTGTGCCTGCTGGCTCTGGTTGACGATGTCTGGGTTCTCCTTGTAGCGACTGCACTCATAGTACTCACTGCCATGGGTCTTCCAGTCCCCCAGACACATCCAGCAGAAGTCTACACACACACACACACACAGTGATGATGACATTAACGGAAAAACAATATGATCTCAATGTCAAATGGGTCGCATTTGGCTCGAGTCCGTTAAATCATTAGAACGTCTGAAAAATTGATAGGTAGAAAAGCTAATTCGGTGTTAAGCTGTAAGAAGCAGTATAATTGGATAAATACCGTGTTTGCACTTGGAGCATTGCTGAAACAGTGAGGAAACGCAATGTCAGACAATAATAAAGAACATGTAAAGGCAGACATTCACATAAAAGCTCCAGAGATTTAGAGAACACTAACGCAAATGACAATGTGCTGACAGTTGGCGCAACTCTGAGATGATGCTGGATTCCATTACCACTCACCATGTGGTTGCAGCCTCCATTCTTCTCAATGCAGATATTGCACTTAGGACACTGAAAAACACATTATTCGACATTATGGACAAAAGCAAAGGAGAATATTGGAAAACCACACATAATTGCATTTCATTTTGTGTGCGTGTGTGGCCTGTCTTACATCTTTAGTGTGTGCACTGATGTAGTTGGCTGTCTCTGAATCATCTGCACATTTGGTCAGCCACCTTCGGACGGTTGGGCAGTCTGTTGGGGCGTGGTACATGGCCCGGCATTTGAAACTGAGAGGGTAGAGAGAAATAGTAGAAAGGGCATCCGCAGGGAGTCAATGATATGATCATATGTTTATCTGACATGATACACATTCATCAAACAACTTGTGGACTGATCTGTGTGTAAGAGTTGTATGTGCTGGCATCTGTGTCTCACCAGAAGACCTCATTGCAGCGGCTGCACTGTACTCTGCGGGCCCGTGGCTCCTGCACTTGGATGACGATGGGGCAGTCTGCCCCTGGACACAGCTGCAACTGGAAGTGGCTCTGAAGAGAGAGAAGGCTGGTTTATAGTCTGTCTATCGACATGTCTGTAGACCATTCAAATACATCAAGTGTCATTGGTCAGAACTAAACTTAATTTATACTCAGGCCGACTGTCTGAAGTCCGCTGATGCGACTGTCGTTTTTCTTGTCGCAGAGACTTGAAAAATGTTCACCTTTGACAGCTTCTAGAAGTTCTAAATTTCTCTCAAAGAATGCACTGCTTTTTTCCCATCACATTCACAAACATAAATTGGCTATTTTTAACTCACCATTGCCTTGTAAATAATTATCTTGTAACGTGTTCATTTTTTGAATGAACAAAAGTCAGCCTCAGTCAAAAAGCCTGATTTGTTCGGGTCATAATTTAGCTAGCTAGCCAGCTAACAAGCTAGCAACAAATCAAAACACTGTTTGGTAGCTACTTTTGGTTGCCTGGTTTGCTGGACTGACATAACCCTTTGTTTCTTCTTTTTTTTTTACAGATGGGTTCATTTATATTACTGACAGCTACAGAGACTGGGCCTTACTGACAGCTACAGAGACTGGGCCTTACTGACAGCTACAGAGACTGGGCCTTACTGACTGCTACAGAGACTGGGCCTTACTGACTGCTACAGAGACTGGGCCTTACTGACTGCAACAGAGACTGGGCATTACTGACTGCTACAGAGACTGGGCCTTACTGACTGCTACAGAGACTGGGCCTTACTGACTGCTACAGAGACTGGGCCTTACTGACTGCTACAGAGACTGGGCCTTACTGACTGCTACAGAGACTGGGCCTTACTGACTGCTACAGAGACTGGGCCTTACTGACTGCTACAGACACCTTCAGTTGCTAGACAGGTCCAGACAAACATGCACACACTGGCTGAAAGACAGAAATTAAGAGGTTGATAAAAAAAATATATATATATTATTAACAGTGTATGCTGACAGTGCGATTTTTCACAATTTGTTGTTCAAGAACAAACGCTGCAGGAGAGACAGAAAGGCAAAGTGGAACAGACCAATAGAAAGAGGGCAGACAGACAGTTGGAAGCAGCCAGCCAGACAGACCACCAGAGGGACAGGCTGAGACTCGTACCTCCACATAGTCCCTGAAGAGGTAGCGTCTATATTTGTCCTTCAGCTCCTCACCAGGCAGCAGCGGGAGCACAAAGTCCTCTGGCATTTGGAGGGAACAGTCCTGAGCCATACATGAGATACCTGCACACACAGACACAGAAAGACACGCCATTTAAAATGTTTGAAGTTCATGCATACACCCTGAGCATAAAAAACTATATCTGGAGGAACATGCATTTCAAATATACATTTTTATTTAACAAGACAAATTCAATATAAAAACATCCAAGGTACACAGACATCGGAATATGATTGCACGTACAGGCTATCAAATACTGGTAAATAATTATCTCACCAGGGGTCATCTTCAAAGCCTATCATCTCACTATCTTCAAAGGAACAACAAGCTGCTGACTTCTGGACACACTCTGACAGGTCGTATCAGCCCTAGCAGTGCTGCTTACCCACTCCCATCCCATCTTTGACGAGTACAGTGCAATGCTGCTCCCAGCATCCTTTGCAGAAGGAGTGCTGACAGGGCAGCGCGAGCAGGGCATCCCTCCGAACCAGCTGCAGACACACGCCACACTGGAGGGACTGAGGGGTCTGGGGACCCAAAGAAAACATTACACATCAGTGATACTCAAATGGCGGCCCAAGGGCCATATCTGGTCAGTGAGCCTTTAGTTGGTGGCCCACAGAGCAGTTCAGACCACCTACACAACTGGAACATAGAGTCCCAGTACCTTTCCAGACACCACCTTTAACTTTACCCAAATACATTATGAACACACTCCACACAAAAGAGCACTCTTAGTACTTACAGGAACTGATCTGCAGGTGCTGCTGGGCTGGACCTGGGCCTCAGACAGCAACTGAGATGAGTTGGACTTGTATCTAAAAAGGCAAAACAAGGCCACCAGAAATTAAATATGAACCAGTTTATCTGAATATTTGCATTGCATGTGTATGAAAATACAAGTGAGTGAGTATGACTGAACTAGTTTGTGTATACCTGTCCAGTATTTGTGACACTTGCCAGTGAAAGTGCACAAGGACCAGTTTGGCTACAGCAGGTAAAACCTGTCCAAAGAGAGAAGCATAAGCATCAGGAGAATCAAGCTTATCAATACAGCTGTTCTCAGGAGTCAGCAGCCAACCCTTATCTTCAAGTACTTCCATTGATTACTTCTTTAAACTGATAACTACTGAGACAGAAAAGATAGGCACCTCAGATACCTAGATGTCATGTGACCATGCCACTGATATGGCCTGATATTACAGTTCCCCATTCAATTTAGGTTAAAGCACACCCCTCCCCATGAGAATGAATACCTGGCCCCCAACCCAGGGTCAGATATTTGCACACCCCTAATCACTACGGTTAAGATTGAGGGTATGGTCATTTGATCCTACATATGGGGTTAATGACAACATCTACCTCAATTACCCCTCAGACTAGCCCAACACAAACCTTCAGGATGGCGGCGATACTGTTGACCTCCTCGCAGAGCACCTTCTGGCTCTCCCTGTAGGTGAGGCAGGTGAACTGGTACTCCTCTGGGTCGAACGAGTCGGCCCCCTGCTGCTCCATGTCCCCGGCCACGCCGTCGTAGTAGTCGGCTATGTCCCCCTGGTCGTCCTCGTCACCCCCGTCGTCATCCTCATCCTCAGAGTTGACCCCGAAGTCGTCCTCATTGCTGTCGGAGGCCTGGCTGTTCATGTCCACAGACATTCCCCGGCAGAGACGCCCTCTCTCTCTCTCTGGGACTGACTGACAGCTCTCTGGCCGTCAGCTCCACCGGCACCTGGGGAACTACAGCTCCCAGAGAAAACTGCTCCACAAACTAGCCGAACACCGCTCAGCAGCAGCGGAAGAAGCAGAAGAAGTTACACTCCCCGTCTTTCATGAGGAACTGTCGAGGTGGATGGTCTGAAAGGAGACGAAGAACTGGAGGATAGGAGTGAGGGATGAAAGGGGAGGGTGGGAAATAAAGATAATGGTTCAGCTCGAGAAAAAATACTTGATAATGGTTGAGTGTTTGAGGAGATTTATAATGATAAGTTGTATGATAAAGAAGAACACTGGGTCAGGGACACAAGTTGGCTTGCCAGGTGTGATGTTCATTCGTCTGAATCTTCTGTACTCAGGAGGTCAATGGAACTACAGTACTCCATAAAGTCAAGGTCTCTCCCTGCACAAGACAAGACAGAAAAGTCTGCTCTAACACCCTGCCACTTGTGTGATTCACTGATTAGAGAGCCACCAAAACTTCTCCAACCAAGGCTTCAGAAAGATCGGAAAAGCACAAATACCTCCCATTACCCCTGGGACTTTCTTGTACATTAGACAAACAGTATGTAAACACGTGTGGGATACAAAGCACGGGTAGCGGCTTAATGCAGAGGTTTAAAGGATTACGTGACGATGTTTTCCCGTCCTGACAAGGCGTTAGGACAGTAGGCACAGGAGCAGCCGCGTGACATACACACAGACTAGCTAGTCATAATAAGAAAACCGTGATTATTCAGCCAACTAAAGTATCGCATTCTAAATAAATAAAATACCTCCACGTAGTGGGAGGTGACGTGATTGTCGGTCTATTTCGGAAATCTGCTCCTATTCTACGGTTTGTGATGGACTTTGTGGCATGAACATAATGCCATGGATCACCACAGTAGGCAGCCAGGAGTTTAATATGTGACTTGCAATATCGACCTGGCCCCAGGTCAGTGCCAGACGCTTGTTCGCATTCCCTCCATGCTATAAATAGACACTTATGCAGGGTGACATACATACATGATATCATAGACGTAGTTAGGTGATTACAGTGGAATAAATCAAATGAAGTCGGTTCTGGCCGAATACACAAACATGACTGGCTCATGGCTGGGCTTCAATAAAGCTAGCCTAGCCAATTTCCCAGAGTTAAGGACGGTTTAGCTAGCTAACGTTAGTTAACAACATAACTACCTAGTAATAAAGTAGAGGTTAACACACAGAGCAGTTTTCCAAATAATTATTTTAATCATCCATAAAATACGCTATCATAGACATAGGCGAAGTAAAAAAAACAGCTGTTCCATTGTTCCACCCCGGAATTCACCACAGCTGATGCATAACGAGTCGCTGACACCCCCAGCCGCCACCTCTCTCTCACACACTCTAGCCCGGGGATTATCATGTAAACAAGGCCGTCTGGGGCTCGTTAACAAACTAATATGCCTTATCGTTGGCATATCCCTTCCCACCAAGTACTGCGGCCTTTACTTACCTTCCAGACCGCGTTCGGTCGCCTTGCAAATGAAGCCAAAAGTGGTTTTACGTACCAGGACCAATTCTGATAAAATCGCCAGTTAAGCGGAAGACAGAAAAGTACATTGATATTCACAAATTGCGTCACTTCCGTGTCTCCAGCGATGATGACAACAATTGGACAGTTATTTTCGTCAAGGCGGGACCCAAACGGAAATAGACTGAAGGAATTCGATTAATCTGACTCGGGTCCCGGTTAAACATGTTTTCCACCGGGTGAAAGTTGATCGCATTCGTTTTGGAACCGGGCCGCATGAGCCAGGTGCCCCGTTCATAGCCCACGGCGAAGTCGGCTCAAAACAAGTGACTAAATTAACCAAGTGGAGTAATGAGTAGCATTCTGTATTTCACATGCAAAAGTGATTGCTTTTGATCAAAAACGCTTTATCTGCCTTCCCAATGAAAATTCAAGCATATATTTTATGGAAAAGAGATGTATGTTGCTGGACAATGCACCATGCTGCCTGGTTGACAACATGACTGAGCAGCGCAGATTACTGTTCGATTTGAGATGGGCGCTCCTCCCTCACCGCTTTTGTCCGTCAACCGGTGCCCCGCGGTTCAGCATTATCGAATCAGCCCACTGTCAGACAGAAGTTTCTGGGGAATTAACACATTAATCTACATTTTAATTATTTGTCCATCTCTAATACAAACACATTCTTCTAACAAGTAGGAGCAATCCATAGACACCATGAAACAACGTTTTAAGAACTGGCTCTGGCCAGACACTGCATCAACAGTACATTAACAAAAGTAATGAAATTGAAAAATACATAGCCTACATGTGGAACACACTGACACTGACATATGATCAGTCTGGTTTAAACAACTTCTGGCAGAAATCAACAACAACAACACTCTCCCGTGACTTTTCTCTCTGAGTGGCTGGGAATATATTTATAGATCTGATGCCTGTGTAATCATGAGGGTGCATTCTTGGCTGTGGCTCAGTGACAGTCTGTCCTTGGATCGCGTTCTTCTTCTTAAATGTTTTATTGGCAGATCACAACCAACTGAAAGGTGCATACACCGCCACCTACTGTACTGTAGTGTGAGGCCGGTCACGGCCACCCTATTAATCTATTTCTCTCATCTAGCCCTGTGTTCCCCCTACTGTTGTGGAGTATGAATTCATTACACTTAGTGACACAAAAAGGGAAGGGGAAGAAATAATGTCCCTACCAACTAACCCCACACCCATTAAAACCTCACCACTATCCCTCTACTTGGCCCTATCTGATCTGACCGACAGCCTGGGAGGACAGGACACTATCATTCAACACACCTTTTAACTCTTTTGCGGTAAAATCTCATACACCCAAGTGCTTCTCTGCAGCTGCCACCAAAACATATATTTTCTGTGATTTACGTTCCATTTCTGCGGTACAGTTGATAACCACGGCTATGAACGCTAAGAAGCCAACCTTATTGAAGCACGTTATTCCGATCACTCTCTATTGGCCTCAACCTACTCACAGGAATCCTCTTAGGATCCCTCACCCTGGACCCATCTTCCTCTACTACTCTCCACTGCCTCAGCATACTACACCTTCTGTACTACTCTGATCCTGGCAACCTCAACCTGCCTTTCTCTCACCGGACACTTCTGATCTCCAGCACCATGGGTACCGCTACAGTTAACACAACTTTTTCCACCTATATTACACATTCCTTTGTCTCATTCCCTCCTGCACACTTCTCACATCTAGGAATCTCCCTCCTACATACAGCTGCAACATGACCATAAGCTTGGCAACTAAAGCACCGTAATGGGTTCAGGACTAAAGCTCTCACGGGATAACTGACACATCCTAACTTGACTTTGTCGGGTAAAGCCTGCATCAAAACTCATTAGGACAGACAGTGTCTTCTGTTTCACCATGCTTTCCACTGGGTCTGCGTTGCACCAAATGGCGGGCGTCACATACACTGGGACTTGGATCGTGTTAGAAAGCCCTGACCTCCTGGGTAATCCTTGAGGGGGGTTCGATTAATCTCACCCGGGCTCCTGTGTAGGCGTGATTTGCACCGGCTGAAAGTTGATTGCATTCGATTTGGAACCGGGCTGCCTCCCGGGCGTGAGCCAATAGCCCCACTCTGTCCAATGGCGAAGTCGGCTCAAAACAAAAGTGCCGTAATTAAGCATGTGTAGTTATAGAAAGCAATAGTAATGGCATATTTTTGTAGGCACTAACTCCGCCATGGTTCGTTGAACAAAGCCTATGGGAAAATGAATAGATTTTTTGTTTTGGATAAATGCCAAAAAGAAGGTCTGTGGTAAACACAGGCTTAGGAGATTTTATACGTTTTGTTCTATAAAATAATCTTCATCAGCTAATGTCACTTTTTGTGAAATTTTAAGCATTTATGTAATAACACACATAAAGGCTTAATCATTCATAAAGGTCATGATAACTGACTGATATTATCTCATAAAACAACAAGCCTGTTTTAACCTCAGACCTTATTTTTGCAGTTTATTCCAAAACCCTATTCTTTCCTCATAGATTTTGCCATGGCTGAATAAACCAGAGGTAAATCATTTCAGTTTTTCAGGACTACAAGCTGGCAAGCTCTATTAGTAGGATTCTGTGTTTTCCCATGCAAAAGTGATTGCTTTTGATAAAAACGCTTTATCTGCCTTCCTAATGAAAACTAGTTTGAAAATTCTAACATTTATTTTATGGAAAACAAATGTATGTTTCTTGTTGACAACATGACCGAGCAGTGCAGATTACCGTTCGATTTGAGGAGAGCTCTCCTCCCTCCCCGCTTTCACCCGATGATGTGACGGGCCATTGCCCGGTTCAACCCAGGCCTGCGTAAAATAACTCCCTCCTTGTCTCTGACAATCTCTGATTGGCTCCATTGCCTCAAGGATAAAACATACTTTTGCTATGAGACAGAACATGATTTACACAATTAACATCTGTGCTCAGTATGTTATTACGCTGATGAAATTGATCTGGTTGTGAATGTCTGAGTTTGTAGTTTGGGCAGCTTGATGATGACACAAATGCATGAGTCAACACTTCCATTTGGGTCAAACTAATAAGTCCCAAAATATCTGCTATTTATTTCCATTATTTTAACACTACATCAAAGCTGTAATATAACAATAATTCAGAGACATTTATTTTATTTTTATAACAATTCTTAGAAAAATACTTTGGATAAAAAACAGTCTACTAATAGTAGAGACAGACAACTGAGCTCCCACATTCACATGCCCACACACGTAGAGATGATTGTGTCTAGAGACATAGGAGCGATAAGAGATAGGAGTGTGTGAAAAGGTGTGTGAAAAAACCGGAATCAGTTTACATCGAGGTTCCACCTCCGACAGCAGTGCAGGTTTGAGTCTGTGCCAGTGTAAAGGTTGTCACGCTGCTAGCTTAGCGAGTACCACTTCCTCCCGATTCGGTTTACACCGAGGCTCGAACCCAGGACCTCTGCCTTGCTAGCACTCGTGACTGCCATTCTCAAGCGTCTTACCAGTCGGCGCCACACGAAAAACTAGCTAGTGGGGACACTTCAGGCATCCCCATGTGCTACACCAACACCAGGCTGCTTTGTTGTTTTGGTCCACAGGGATTACAATGACCTACATCTCCTGTAACACAGCAGGAACCCAGAACAGATGCCTGTCTGTCTGACCTACTTCTGATCTGTTCTGGCAACATGAAGAACACGACTGTATGGGAGTCAGAGAGAGTTGGGTTGGATGATCTCATCTCATACTTTCTCAAAGGGGAAAAGGTGCTTTTGCTTGCCCCTTTTCTCCCGGTTGGATGTTGTTTTGGAGGCTCCCCTCGTGCCACTGTCCTGCTCCTCCTGTCTGTTCTGGGGCCAGGCCTGTGCCAGTGTGGCAGAAGCCGTGTTTGGCCCACCTTCCCCCTCCTCTTCAGATGACAGACCCTCTTCCCCTACCCTATCCTGGCTCTTCAGTTGGTCCAGGCCTCCTCCGGCTGTTGGGCCTTTCTTCCCATAGCGCCGCTGTAGTCTCTCCCTGATCAGCAGGCTCTTCACCAGCAGGGTCCAGTTAGTCACTGCCCTCTTTTCCCGCTTCTGGAAAACATTCACAAGACATATGTGAGCGAAATATGAGAAGCACTAACCTAACAAACAAGATTATGCCTGTAATACACTGTAGTTAAAAACAAACCTTCTCCATAAAGATATGATTAATTGCATGAAATATGTATTTATTCAATACAACTGTACAATACCCAGCGGCAGTTGCAAAAGGTGTGCTTTGAGCGAAGTGGCAAAACAGAGGCTTTTCACAAACACATTCAGACACACCATAACTCACCTCTTTCTCCTTTTGTCTCTGGATCTCTTGGTCTTCCGCCCAAGCTGCTCTCAGGATCTCCTCATGTTCCTCACACACAATGTAGCCATCAGTTCTAGAAAATAAACACACCGTAACAAACTATGTAACAACAAGCATACATATCAGAAACAAACAATTACACAACCATGCATCTGCACACACAATGGACAACTTACACAGCATGAGAGTAGCCACCATGAAAGTCAAAGCCAGTGACAGCAGAGGCACAGTCCATGTCCAGCTTCTTAGCCACTCTCTGCAGGTTAGGCAGACGCAGGTGGACACAGCCCACTGGCAGCATGCAGGGCTTGAACAGGTACACGTTGCCAAAGTCGTTACGAGGCACCTGGAGAAAACAAACACATACTTAACTCAATGGTTAATAAAAATGCAACATCCAGTAGACCTACATGCACACACAGTTTCATTAGAAAGTAATCATACCCTGCCATCTACAGCTACTGGTGGCTGGTACTCCTCTGTCTGCCATTCACCAAACAGAGGCAGGTCATCTTTGTCCTTCTGCTCTGACGCCATCCTGACTTTCCGAGAGCGATTGGAGAACCCTCTCACCATCTAAGAGAGAGAGAGAGGTTGAGAGAAAGTGTATGGGAGAGAGTGTGCGAGAGAGAGAGAGTGTGTGTGTGTGTGTGTGTGTGTGTGTGTGTGTGAGAGAGAGAGAGAGTGAGAGAGTGAGTTTTGCTACGGTGTGCCCTAATGAACACGACCCTGCTCACCTTGTAGGGCTCCTCTCCCAGACGGACGGTGCGTGCCTCCTTTAGCCAGGTGTCTCTGGAGTGTAGTGTGTGAATACAGTCTCTGTGGAGATCCCAGATGCAAATAAGTACTACTGTATTTCTCATGGCTTTTCACAATCAAAGAAGATACATTTGTTTTGGTTACCAAACAATTTCTATGAATACCATAATAATGCATTTACATTACCTCCCCCCAAAAAAGAACTCTGCTTCGAAACAAAGTTACACTTTTAAACAGCCCTCTATCTACTTCTTTGCATTCAAAATCAGTTATGAAAAATCTCAAATTTGTAATATCCCGGTTATGTGTGCTGCTTACCTGGAGTAGACGGGCTCTCCCCTGCAGTACCCCAGGATGGCCGCTGTGGAGGGGTAGAGTGCTTCATATTTCAGTAGATGTCTCTTCAGGGCGTACATGGGGTGGTTTTTGAACTCTGCTATCGATGTGGGCAACGGCTTGTCCAGCAGCTTCGCCTGGAGCTAGAGCACAGTGAGAGGGGAGTGTATAAATGAGAAGCTGTACAAATGAAGGTGTGTGAATTTGCATCTCATCCTCACCTCTTTATCCTCCTGGACATCCCTGTCAGATTCGGGGCCGAGGAAAGGCTCTAGCGTCACCTCCCACCACTCCTCGTCCACCCGGCGCTTCCTGGTGGAGGTCATCCAGGTGGGGTCGTACTTGCTGCCCAGATCCTTCAGGTGACCGTCCCCGTCCACTGCTACCACGTAGGTCATGGGATGGGTGGCCTGCTTGGAGCACAGCTGAGGCTGCCCCACCCCCTGCAGCACGTCCACACACACCCAGCACCCAGTCTTCTCCAGATACACCTCCAGCCACTCGTCTGCACCCTTCCCCTCCTTCCTCTTGCCCCGCTTCATCCGCTGCTCTTCCTCTGCCTCCCCCTCCTCTTCATTTCCCTCCCAATCCTCATCCTCCTCTTCACTCTTCACTTTCTTATTGCCTCTACTACTTCTTTTCTGTGGAGCTGTACTCTTGCCCTTGCTCTTACCTCCTTTTCCTTTCTTGGCTCTGATGGCTTTGGCTCCTCCCTCAGAGTCCTCGCTGTCTTCCTCATTGGTCAGCTGGAACTCCTCCCCATCGCTGGGCCCCTCCCCTTCACTGCTCTCCTCTTTGTAGCTCACCTTCGAGGCTATGCTGCGGCGCTTGGAGTTCTTGGGTTTCTGTCCCACCGACACACCTTTTTTCGTCTCCCCTGCCTCTTTCTTTTTTGCCTTCTTCCCTCCTCTCTCGGCCTTCCCGCCTGCCGGTCTCTTGGTACCTGGGGAGACTTTGGGCTCTGAGGGGTTCTCTTTGGGAGGTTTCTTCTGCGATGGACTGTTCCTATGCGGGCTGCCTGAGTTCTTGGCCTTGCTCTGAAAAAGAGAGTTGGATCAGATAAGGACACACACAGAGCCTGTGAACTTAACCTTAAAGTGTGTACACGCAAACCCAATGCTGTACCTTGGGTGACGGGGGCTTCAGTGACAGGGGCTGCAGAGAGAGCACCAGTCGACAGAAGAGCTGCAACGACCTCAGCACCAACAGGAACAGCTGGAGGAAACAGACAAGCACAGGGGTCAGAGGACAAGGTTAGGAAACACTTGATTTAAAACAGGCTTCAGTTGAGTACCATCAAGGCAAACTGAGTTAGGCCCGATTTCTCTAGAGAGAACATATTATACCATAAGAGCCCGAACTGTTTAACCTTTGATTCAAAACCATATGGAAAGTGTGGTCATCTCTCAAAAACATACTCTATTTGCATCCTCAAAAAATTATACAGCTGCACCATCGAGAGCATCCTGACTGGTTGCATCACCGCCTGGTATGGCAACTGCTTGGCCTCCGACCGCAAGGCACTACAGAGGGTAGTGCGTACGGCCCAGTACATCACTGGGGCAAAGCTTCCTGCCATCCAGGACCTCTATACCAGGCGGTGTCAGAGGAAGGCCCTCAAAATTGTCAAAGACTCCAGCCACCCTAGTCATAGACTGTTCTCTCTGCTACCGCACGGCAAGCGGTACCGGAGTGCCAAGTCTAGGTCCAAAAGACTTCTCAACAGCTTCTACCCCAAGCCATAAGACTCCTGAACAGCTAATCATGGCTACCCGGACTATTTGCACTGCCCCCCCACCCCATCCTTTTTACGCTGCTGCTACTCTGTTAAGTATTTATGCATAGTCACTTTAACTCTACCCACATGTACATATTACCTCAACTACCTCAACTAGCCGGTGCCCCCGCACATAGACTCTGCAACGGTACCCCCCTGTATATATAGCCTCCCTACTGTCACTTTATTTTACTTCTGCTCTTTTTTTCTCAACACTTTTTTTGTTGTTGTTTTATTCTTACTTTTTTTGTTTAAAATAAATGCACTGTTGGTTAAGGGCTGTAAGTAAGCATTTCACTGTAATGTCTGCACCTGTTGTATTCGGCGCATGTGACCAATAAAATTTGATTTGATTTGATTTATATGTATATTTTTTTATGCAACAGGGGAACATGAACAAACATTTCTGCATGGTGCATTCAGTGTGCAGGATACCTGCCACTCACATGTGTCATTTCCTGGTGGTCTCTAGCGGTGACGCTGCCCAGCCTCCTCTCCAGCAGGGCCTGTGGGTCCGGCCTCTCCTCACAGGGAAGCTCCGGGTTAAGTGTGAACGTCGCCCCAAACCTGGACAAAATCAACCAGGATTACTTTACAACATTGCCAGGGATGATTGAATTAATCAGGTGTTAAGGGTAAACATAGTTTAGCATGCTACAAGGAATAAGCAGAGAAAAAAGTTCACACAGTTAAAGTCACACACACACACACAAATTGAAGGCCCTCCTCACCACTTGAGCAGGCCAGAGAGGTAGCTGATGTCAATGCGTTCCTTGGCCACCATGGCAAAGTGGGTGGGCAGCAGAGACAGGCTGATAGCCAGCAGGTCCGGTGTACTACACAACCGGTTCCGGAACATCCCATTGGCTAGAAGACACATGAGGTGGACCTATGGGAGAGATGTTAATAATCGGTATCGTAAGAATACAGTGTTCGAATGAGAAGAGAACATGTTAGGGCTAAAAAATTGACAACAGCCATTCTGTGATTCCCCTATCAGCAGGTGAACGTATCATGACAGTCTGTGAGCTAGGCCATGTGGAGGTCCTTACACTACACGTGTGTGTGTATGTGTGCTCACCTTGTGTGTGTCCTCCACCACGTCTTTGTTGAAGCGGTTCATCATGCGTCGGAGGTAGGTCTCAAACTCCGCCTTCCTCTTCTCCCTGGAGTCAGGTTGTCATGGTAATTGATTGATTGTTCATATTTCCATCTTGGAATAAAATTAGTAATTTTCCTACAGTCTGACTGTATTATCTAGGTTGCAGCACTTACTTTTCCAAAGGACACAGGCTGCCAGTTCTAACATGCCATCTTCCACCATCTCTCACCTTTTCTGCCTTTTGTGGATGATGTCTGGGGTCTCAATCTCTATCTCCACAGGCTGTGAGGGCAGGGCTGGCTCTACTGGCTCCATTGGACCTAAGGGCTCAGCCAGCTCTGAGGACAGACAGCAATATCACATAGTCACACACACAGAGCAAGGACCAGAGCCGTCATAGGCCTACATACAGATAACTTTAATCTACACAGATGTAAAGTCTACATGTGATGCAAACAAACATTGTACAATCAAAACTAGCGTTCATTCATTTATCACCTTCCACTTCCTCCCAGTCTTCATCCTCCTCACTGTCCTCATCATCATCTTCTTCTTTTTTCACAAGCTTTACTGTGTCTTTTCTGGCTCTGATAAAAGGAGGGATGATATCACTCTCAGGAGTCATATCAGCAGGCTCCTCCTTCACTGGAGTCTTGTCCTGGAAGTATTTGCTGGTGTTGGTTGCAGTTGTGTCCTCTACTATAGGTTTGGAGAGACGGGATTTGGGCTTGGCCTTTCTCTGAAGCTTCTCCTTTTTCTCCCCATTCTCTGATAGGGTAGAAAAAAAGATGGGTCATGATAAGATGATGACAGTGAGAGAAAGACTTTCAATAATCCACTGCTGAGTGATTCCTCATGAAACTCAGACAAAAAAAAATGTATTCCATAGAATAGTCCTTTGGAGGAAGGATTGTTGACATATATTTGACATTTGTATCCAGAGGCATAATTGAGCATATTTATGACATTTTGGCCTTAAGAATCCATAGTGTTTCATCTGTAGGTGCTACGTAGCAAACATTGGTGTCATATGAAGCTTTACTGCTTGCTCTGTAATATTAGTATTTTGATTTTAAAAACGTTTTACATTAATTTATGAATATAGAATAATATTGGAAATATACCATTTTTTATTTGGCAAATTGTTCAATATATTATTGAACATAATATACTCTACGGGCTTATCAAAGTTCCAGAGTGGGATCTCTGCAGTGGTGTAAAGTACTTAAGTAAAAATACTTTAAAGTACTACTTAAGTCATTTTTGGGGGTTTCTTGACAACTTCTACTCTACTACATCCTAAAGAAAATAATGTACTTTTTACTCCATACATTTTCCCTGACACCCAAAAGTACCCGTTACATTTTGAATGCTTAGCAGGACAGGAAAATTGTCAAATTCACGCACTTATCAAGAGAACATCCCTGGTCATCCCTACTCCCTCTGATCTGGCAGACTCACAACACAAATGCTTCATTTTGTAAATTATGTCTGAGTCCGTAAAAACAATAAAATTGTGCCTTCTGGTTTGCTTAATATAAGGAATTTGAAATTATTGATACTTAAGTATATTTAAAACTACTTTTAGACTTTTACTCAAGTAGTATTTTAAAGGGTGACTTTCACTTTTACTTGAGTCCTTTTATATTAAGGTATCTTTAGGTTTTACTAAAGTATGACAATTGGGTACTTTTTCCACCACTACTTTTAGAATTATGTTCCTATTTGTAAGCATTACCAACAGAGTGATTGTGAAAAAATATTCAAAATGGTCGCCTTCTGCTGGTAATTTGCAGGATGTGCAATGATATAAGTAAAAGGAAGGCTGTGAATAGTTACATTTCCCACTATGCCAATTTCTCTGTATTAAAAGGGGCCATAACTTTAAAACTAGCAGAGATCCCACTCTGGAACTTTGATAAGCCCGTAGATTATATTATGTTCAACAATATATAGAACAATTAGCAAAATCAACATTTTACATTTTTTATATTCATGTTTATATTTGAAATAATAAATAAAAATACGACTCATATTACAGAGCAAGCTGTAAAGCTTCATATGCCACCAATTTTTGCTTTGTAGCGTCTACAGCTGAAACATTATGTAGCCTTAAAGGAGGCCTGGGTAAGGCCAAAATGTCTTAAATATGCCAACTTGTATTAATTATTTCTCCATTATGCTTTTAGATACAAATGTCAAATATATGTCAACAATCCTTCCTCCAGAGGACTATTCTATTGATTACATTTTGTGAAAATCCCCCAAATCATGGTCTGTTTTGGTCTGGGTTTTGTGAGGAATCACAGATTTGTTTTCATGCCACCCCATATAATGGCTCAAACCCATGCCATTATGTTGAGAAATTGCCTAAAATCTCTGTTTAAACCCATATAAAGAGTCTTGAGGAAAAATAACTCATGAATATATTGCTGCTGTTATGAAAGTTGTGTGGTATAGAAATAACCACTGCAGAGTTTAATTCAGCAGAAAATCAAAACACACAACCAACTCAGATCCATCGTAAACACGTTTTTATATGCCGCCAAGTACAGACAGACAGTTGATCCACAATGGTAACCATGCAAGACGATGCACCTGCACACAATCTGTCAAAACATGAAACTGATAGATGCTGGCCCATTGACACGCATCAGTGACAAATTTGAAGCAGAAGTTATGACATGAGATGCAATTGCAACATTGTAACGCAGAAGGGTTGTTACTCAATTATGAATGATTTGTATCTCTTTACAATATCCCTGTTACACCTACAGTTCGCCATAGTCTGATGCTTTTCATCTGGGACTCTCATGCTGTTTAGAGGTGTAACCAGACCTCACCTTCTTGAGATACCCTTGCTTAGTCCAGTTTAATATCCAGTTGGAAAAATAGCAAATTTCCGCTACATTGGCATTCCATATATTATGAATTTCGAGATATGAATTATGAAAGTTTTTTACAAATTCAAGAGGGGGCTTTTTTCATTTTGAGCACCTGCCCCCTGAAAGGTCTGTGCATGACTCTGTCCCTTTCCCACAGTGAAATATGAAATGCTGTGCCTGTATGGTTTTATAACTTGCAGGGATTACATTTGGAGAAAAAAGCCAAATTGGATGACAAGGCAAAGAGTTGTGCCAAATGTAATCTTTGTGCTCCCTCAGAACAATAATAGATCTGCGTGCTTTTTTTCAAAGGGATGTTTTATTTATTCCTTATATCACAACTTACTGGAATACATGTGTCAATAATATCTGTTGCAAAAAGTTTTGGTTATTAGCACACAAATCCCTAATTGTTAACAAGGTCAGAGGTCTCGTTCGGATTTATCCATGTATTACCCTGCGAATCATTACCTGAAGAAACTTTAAAAAGACATTGACAAGAACTGCACTTTTCATGATAAGCATCCAGAAACAGTTCAGCATTTATTTTTGGTATTGCCTACATGTAAAAAGATTATGGCAAGATATTTGTAGATTTTTAATTGATAATATTATTGATGACGTTTTATTATGGTAGAATGTGCTGCTCGGTTTCCTTAACCATAATAATGATAAAGAAAAACAATTTTACCTCTTAAAATGTAATTGTGTTACTGGTAAAATGTCATATTAATAAATGTAAATTCACTAATACAAAAATCACTCTTCCTTGTTTTTTAGAAGGATATCGAGCAGTACATTATCATTCTACATTCTTCGAATAAGAAAGCTTTAAAAACAGTGACGTGTATGTCTTCACTTTGTATAACGTTAATCGGTAGTTTGTTGTACCCCCTTTTATATATAGCGAATATGTTCTTCTTTGTTTGTATACTCCATCCTGTACGTAAACGTTGATGGTATCATCTTGTCACAATGTAGCCTAAATTAGCTAAATCGCAAGATAGAACATCTTCAATAGGTTTTTCCTATAAGTATTTGCTCAGTGATAGCTATTAGCTGGGTGTTGTAACTAGTTGGATACATTTACCTTGGTCTTTTTTGGCTCTTAGTCCTCCAGTTTTGCCCTTTGCAACCTGCTTCAGTTTCTTTGCATCTATCTTCACTGCTGTGTCTGCAGACTCTTTACGCTTGGCCATGCTCGCTCGCGTCGTTCCAAAGGTAATTGTGTACTTTTTAAATAGTATTACAGACAGAATCGTGAATGACTTATTTTACCATGCACACCTGGGGTTGTGTAATTTGGCCTAGAAACCGTTGTTATTCAACACAACTTTACGGAGCCTTTCATAATACATGATTGTGTCCGAAAACGTCATATCCGTATCCACTTCCGCGCTGTGTCCACCATCAGTATTCCCCAAACGTTGGCGCTCCAGAAAGCGCAACAGGAACATTGTGTAGGTGGTAGACCTATTATTTTTCCGTTCACTCGGATGGAAATTCAGTCCTGAGTAACGCGCTTTATTCCGTTTTAATGCACCTTTGTGCTTATTCGGACCTTGAACTTAAGCATGGGGAAATGCCAGTGCCAGCCAGATATACGTTTGGGATGTCGATCAAAGAAATTGAGGTGTGGCGGAGGTGTGTCTGCAGATATAATGTATTCTGACCTTGACCTAATTCCTTTAGACTGAGGAAACCATGAATAAGGTCGAGCGAACCTGCAGGTTCCAAGTGGCAGCCTGGTCTCATAGGCTAGAAGTAACATAATAAATGTAAATCCAGGACAGTCATTAGTATGATATGTTACAGTTGGTATGGTTACGCAAGACCGAAGGTCACGTGTAGCTCAGTTAGTCGAGCATGGTACTTGCAACGCCAGGTTTATGGGTTCGATTCACACGAGGGACCAGTATGAAAAAAGTATGATAAGAGTGACTAAAATATTATGAATTTCGAGATATGAATTATGAAAGTTTTACAAATTAAAGCGGGAGCTTTTTTCATTTTGCGCACCTGCCCGGCCTGCCCCTTTCCCACAGTGAAATATGAAATGCTGTGCCTGTATGGCAATTTGGAGACGCAAGCCAAATTGGATAACAAGGCAAATAGTCACGCCAAATTTAACCTTTGTGCTCTCTAGAATGTTTTAATCAAATGCCATGACTTATCCTGTTTCCTTCCATTTGTAGGCTATAGCCTACAGTATGTTAAATATTATTAGCCACTATCGGTAATCAATCAATTTCAATCAATCAATTTTATTTTATATAGCCCTTCTTACATCAGCTAATATCTCGAAGTGCTGTACAGAAACCCAGCCTAAAACCCCAAACAGCTAGTAATGCAGGTGTAGAAGCACGGTGGCTAGGAAAAACTCCCTAGAAAGGCAAAACCTAGGAAGAAACCTAGAGAGGAACCAGGCTATGAGGGGTGGCCAGTCCTCTTCTGGCTGTGCCGGGTGGAGATTATAACAGAACCATGCCAAGATGTTCAAAAATGTTCATAAGTGACAAGCATGGTCAAATAATAATCAGGAATAAATCTCAGTTGGCTTTTCATAGCCGATCATTAAGAGTTGAAAACAGCAGGTCTGGGACAGGTAGGGGTTCCATAACCGCAGGCAGAACAGTTTAAACTGGAATAGCAGCAAGGCCAGGCGGACTGGGGACAGCAAGGAGTCACCACGGCCGGTAGTCCCGACGTATGGTCCTAGGGCTCAGGTCTCTCAGTTGGCTTTTCATAGCCGATCATTAAGAGTTGAAAACAGCAGGTCTGGGACAGGTAGGGGTTTCGTAGCCGCAGGCAGAACAGTTGAAACTGGAATAGCAGCAAGGCCAGGCGGACTGGGGACAGCAAGGTGTCATCATGCCCGGTAGTCCTGACGTATGGTCCTAGGGCTCAGGTTCTCAGAGAGAAAGAGAGAACGAGAGAATTAGAGAGAGCATACTTAAATTCACACAGGACACTGGATAAGACAGGAGAAGTACTCCAGGTATAACCAACTAACCCCAGCCCCCCGACACATAAACTACTGCAGCATAAATACTGGAGGCTGAGACAGGAGCGGTCCGGAGACACTGTGGCCCCATCCGAAGAAACCCCCGGACAGGGCCAAACAGGAAGGATATAACCCCACCCACTCCGCCAAAGCACAGCCCCCGCACCACTAGAGGGATATCCCCAACCACCAACTTACAATCCTGAGACAAGGCCGAGTATAGCCCACAGAGGTCTCCACCACAGCACAAACCAAGGGGGGGGCGCCAACCCAGACAGGAAGATCACGTCAGTAACTCAACCCACTCAAGTGACGCACCCCTCCCAGGGACGGCATGAAAGAGCACCAGCAAGCCAGTGACTCAGCCCCTGCAACAGGGTTAGAGGCAGAGAACCCCAGTGGAGAGGGGAACCGGCCTGGCAGAGACAGCAAGGGCTGTTCGTTGCTCCAGCCTTTCCGTTCACCTTCACACTCCTGGGCCAGACTACACTCAATCATATGACCTACTGAAGAGATAAGTCTTCAGTAAAGACTTAAAGGTTGAGACCGAGTCTGCGTCTCTCACATGGGTAGGCAGACTGTTCCATAAAAATGGAGATCTATAGGAGAAAGCCCTGCCTCCCGCTGTTTGCTTAGAAATTCTAGGGACAATTAGGAGGCCTGCGTCTTGTGACCGTAGCGTACGTATTGGTATGTACGGCAGGACCAACTCGGAAAGATAGGTAGGAGCAAGCCCATGTAACGCTTTATAGGTTAACAGTAAAACCTTGAAATCAGCCCTTGCCTTAACAGGAAGCCAGTGTAGGGAAGCTAGCACTGGAGTAATATGATCAAATTTCTTGGTTCTAGTCAGGATTCTAGCAGCCGTATTTAGCACTAACTGAAGTTTATTTAGTGCTTTATCCGGGTAGCCGGAAAATAGAGCATTGCAGTAGTCTAACCTAGAAGTAACAAATGCATGGATAAATTTTTCTGCATCATGTAATGAACATAACTATATCATTCCATTTTGTTTTGTTTTATTTAGCCTACCTTTATGTATTTCCTCAGTTAACTATCATGTCCTTGTGGTTGTGGCTGAGGGTCAATAGTGGATACTATTTAATGAAGGCCAAATACAAATTGTAGTAAAAAATAATCGGGACATGTAGGCTTATTAAATCATTATGGAGCTGTTACAGGTTTCGGTTTTTCCATTTACAATGCATTCTGAAATTATTCAGACCCCTTCCCATTTTCCACATTTTGTTACGTTACAGCCTTATTCTAAAATTGATTAAATTAATATTTGTCCTCATCAATCTACACACAATACCCCATAAAGACAAAGTGAAAACAGATTTTTAGAAATGTTTGCAAGTGTATTAAAATAAAAAACTGAAATACCTTATTTACATAAGTATTCAGACCCTTTGCTATGAGACTCGAAATTGAGCTCAGGTGCATCCTGTTTCCATTGATCATTCTTCAGATGTTTCCTTCAGATGAGTCCACCTGTGGTAAATTCAATTGATTAGACATGATTTGGAAAGGCATGTCAGAGCAAAAACCAAGCCATGAGGTCGAATGAATTGTCCGTAGAGCTCAGAGACAGGATTGTGTCGAGGCACAGATCTGGGGAAGGGTACCAAAACATTTCTACAGCTTTGAAGGTCCCTAAGAACAGAGTGGCCTCCATCATTCTTAAATGGAAGAAGTTTGGAACCACCAAGACTCTTCCTAGAGCTGGCCGTCGGGCCAAACTGTGCAATCGGGGGAGAAGGGCCTTGGTCAGGGAGTTGACCAAGAACCCGATGGTAACTCTGACAGAGCTCCAGAGTTCCTCTGTGGAGATGGGAGAACCTTCCAGAAGGACAACCATCTCTGCAGCACTCCACCAATCAGGCCTTTATGGTAGAGTGGCCAGACGGAAGCCACTCCTCAGTAAAAGGCACATGACAGCCCACTTGGAGTATGCCAAAAGGCACCTAAAGGACTCTCAGACCATGAGAAACAAGATGCTCTGGTCTGATGAAATCAAGATTGAAGTCTTTGGCCTGAATGCCAAGCGTCACGTCTGGAGGAAACCTGGCACCATCCCAACGGTGAAGCATGGTGGTGGCAGCATCATGCTGTGGGGATGTTTTTCAGCGGCAGGGACTGGGAGACTAGTCAGGATCGAGCGAAAGATGAACAGAGCAAAGTACAGAGAAATCCTTGATGAAAACCTGCTCCAGAGCGCTCAGGACCTCAGACTGGGGCGAAGGTTCACCTTCCAACAGGACAACGACCCTAAGCACACAGCCAAGACAACGCAGGAGTGGCTTCGGGACAAGTCTCTGAATGTCCTTGAGTGGGCCAGCCAGAGCCCGACTTGAACCTGATCGAACATCTCTGGAGAGACCTGAAAATAGCTGTGTAGCGACGTTCCCCATCCAACCTGACAGAGCTTGAGAGGATCTGCAGAGAAGAATGGGAGAAACTCCCCATTCTCCACTTGTGTAGCTAGCATGACTGACTTTGTGCTAGCTAGCCAATGTTTAATTACTTCTGCGTTATGAAAGGAACTAGACACGGACATGAATGATCCATTGGTTGTAACCAAGTATTGGTGCTAAACCGTGTGTTATTGGATGCTAGCATGCTAGTTAGCTATGGCGTCATAGGATACGGTGCCCTGGGCAGTTTTCACAGAAGAATACTGTACCAAGTTAGCTATCTGAATAAACTAAGTTAGTCTATTCCTGGAAACATTGAACTACTGTAGATTACAGCAATTATAATTTCTAAAGTGGAAGTTGGAAGAGTTGTATTTGAGTGTTTCAGTGAAAGGTTAGTGAGGGAGGCCTCATTTCCCCAGATGTTTAGTTAATTTCATTCCGATCTCCTTTGCATTAGTGTAGCCTTTTCTGTAGCCTGTCAACTATGTGTCTGTCTATCCTTGTTCTCTCCTCTCCGCACAGGCCATACAAACGCCTCACACCGCGTGGCTGCTGCCTCTCTAACCTGGTGGTCCCTGCACGCACGACCCACGTGGAGTTCCAGGTTTCCGGCAGCCTCTGGAACTGCCGTTCTGCGGCCAACAAGGCATAGTTCATCTCAGCCTATGCTACCCTCCAGTCCCTCGACTTCTTGGCGCTGACGGAAACATGGATTACCACAGAAAACACTGCTACTCCTACTGCTCTCTCCTCGTCTGACCATGTGTTCTCACATACCCCGAGAGCATCTGGTCAGCGGGGCGGTGGAACAGGAATCCTCATCTCTCCCAAGTGGACATTCTCTCTTTCTCCACTGACCCATCTGTCTATCTCCTCATTTGAATTCCATGCTGTCACAGTCACTAGCCCATTCAAGCTTAACATCCTTATCATTTATCGCCCTCCAGGTTCCCTTAGAGAGTACATCAATGAGCTTGACGCCTTGATAAGTTCCTTTCCTGAGGATGGCTCACTCCTCACAGTTCTGGGTGACTTTAACCTCCCTACGTCTACCTTTGACTCATTTCTCTCTGCCTCCTTCTTTCCACTCCTCTCCTCTTTTGACCTCACCCTCTCACCGTCTCCCCCTACTCACAAGGCAGGCAATACGCTTGACCTCATCTTTACTAGATGCTGTTCTTCTACTAATCTCACTGCAACTCCCCTCCAAGTCTCCGACCACTACTTTGTATCCTTTTCTCTCTCGCTCTCCTCCAACACTACTACTCAGATGGTAATGCGCCGTCGCAACCTTCGCTCTCTCTCTCCCGCTACTCTCTCCTCTTCCATCCTATCATCTCTTCCCTCTGCTCAATCCTTCTCCCTCCAATCTCCTGATTTTGCCTCCTCAACCCTCCTCTCCTCCCTTTCTGCATCTTTTGACTCTCTATGTCCCCTATCCTCCCGGCCGGCTCGGTCCTCCACTCCTGCTCCGTGGCTTGACGACTCATTGTGAGCTCACAGAACAGGGCTCCGGGCAGCCGAGCGGAAATGGAGGAAAACTAGACTCCCTGCCGACCTGTCATCTTTTCACTCCCTCCTCTCTACATTTTATTCCTCTGTTTCTGCTGCTAAAGCCACTTTCTACCACTCTAAATTTCAAGCCTCTGCCTCTAACCCTAGGAAGCTCTTTGCCACCTTCTCCTCCCTGCTGAATCCTCCTCCCCCTCCCTCCACCTTCTCTGTGGATGACTTCGTCAACCATTTTGAAAAGAAGGTTGATGACATCCGATCCTCATTTATTAAGTCAAATGACAACGCTGGTCCTGCTCACACTGCCCTACCCTATGCTTTGACTTCTTTCTCCCCTCTCTCTCCAGATGAAATCTTGCGACTTGTGACAGCCGGCCGCCCAACAACCTGCCCGCTTGACCCTATCCCCTCCTCTCTTCTCCAGACCATTTCCGGAGACCTTCTCCCTTACCTCACCTCGCTCATCAACTCATCCTTGACCACTGGCTATGTCCCTTCCGTCTTCAAGAGAGCGAGAGTTGCACCCCTTCTCAAAGAACCTACACTCGATCCCTCCGATGTCAACAACTACAGACCAGTATCCCTTCTTTCTTTTCTCTCCAAAACTCTTGAGCGTGCCGTCTTTAGCCAACTCTCTTGTTATCTCTCTCAGAATGACCTTCTTGATCCAAACCAGTCAGGTTTCAAGACTGGTCATTCAACTGAGACTGCTCTTCTCTGTGTCACGGAGGCTCTCCGCACTGCTAAAGCTAACTCTCTCTCCTCTTCTCTCATCCTTCTAGACCTATCTGCTGCCTTTGATACTGTGAACCATCAGATCCTCCTCTCCACCCTCTCCGAGTTGGGCATCTCCGTCACGGCTCACTCTTGGATTGCGTCCTACCTCACAGGTCGCTCCTACCAGGTGGCGTGGCAAGAATTTGTCTCCGCACCACGTGCTCTCACCACTGGTGTCCCCCAGGGCTCAGTTCTAGGCCCTCTCCTATTCTCTCTATACACCAAGTCACTTGGCTCTGTCATATCCTCACATGGTCTCTCCTATCATTGCTACGCAGACGACACACAATTAATCTTCTCCTTTCCCCCTTCTGATAACCAGGTGGTGAATCGCATCTCTGCATGTCTGGCAGACATATCAGTGTGGATGACGAATCACCACCTCAAGCTGAACCTCGGCAAGACGGAGCTGCTCTTCCTCCCGGGGAAGGACTGCCCGCTCCATGATCTCGCCATCACGGTTGACAACTCCGTTGTGTCCTCCTCCCAGAGTGCAAAGAACCTTGGCGTGACCCTGGACAACACCCTGTCGTTCTCCACTAACATCAAAGCGGTGACCCGATCCTGTAGGTTCATGCTCTACAACATTCGCAGAGTACGACCCTACCTTACACAGGAAGCGGCACAGGTCCTAATCCAGGCACTTGTCATCTCCCGTCTAGATTACTGCAACTCGCTGTTGGCTGGGCTCCCTGCCTGTGCCATTAAACCCCTACAACTCATCCAGAACGCTGCAGCCCATCTGGTGTTCAACCTTCCCAAGTTCTCTCACGTCACCCCGCTCCTCCGCACACTCCACTGGCTTCCAGTTGAAGCCTGCATCTGCTACAAGACCATGGTGCTTGCCTACGGAGCTGTGAGGGGAACGGCACCTTCGTACCTTCAGGCTCTGATCAGTCCCTACACCCAAACGAGGGCATTGCGTTCATCCACCTCTGGCCTGCTGGCCCCCCTACCTCTGCGGTAGCACAGTTCCCGCTCAGCCCAGTCAAAACTGTTCGCTGCTCTGGCACCCCAAGGGTGGAACAAGCTCCCTCACGACGCCAGGACAGCGGAGTCACTCACCACCTTCCGGAGACACTTGAAACCCCACCTCTTTAAGGAATACCTGGGACAGGATAAAAGTAATCCTTCTACCCCCCCCAAAAAAGTGATATATTGTAAAGTGGTTGTCCCACTGGCTATCATAAGGTGCAATTTGTAAGTCGCTGTAAATTTAAATGTAATACAGGTGTGCCAAGCTTGTAGCGTCCTACCCAAGAAGACTTGAGGCTGTAATCGCTGCCAAAGGCGTTTCAACAAAGTACTGAGTAAAGCGTCTGAATACTTATGTAAATGTGATATTTCTGGGGGGTTTTTGTTTATACATTTGCAAAAGAATCAAAAAACCTGTTTTTGCTTTGTCATTAATGGGTATTGTATGTAGACTGATGAGAGAAAAGTACAATTTAATCCATTTTAGAATAAAGCTGTAACGTAACAAAATGTGGGAAAAGTAAAAAGGTCTGAATACTTCCCGAATGCGCTGTATATTTTGAGGGTGGACTTTTAGCACATGGGGCGCACCGATTGGTGTCACCTCGTTAGTATGTGTTACACCTGTGCTGGTTTGTCATCTCGTTAGTGGGAAGGTGTTTCACCTGTGCTGGCCCAGGTGATATTTAAGAGTGGCTGGCCCAGTGCTCCAGTTGTCTTGAGAGATGTGGAGGGTAACACCTTTAGTTGGCCGGCACTATTTGAGTTCTAGACAAACAATCGTTTATCGGAGCTTCCCTGTTTTTGTTTTGCTCCACTTTTTGGTTTGCTTCCTGTCTTTAAGTTTGGTGTGGGTTTTTCTTTTGTTTGCCTCTTAGTGGGCAAATTTAGTTGGTGCTCATGGTGGGTGTCTTTTAGGTCCCAGTTGTTGTTGTTGCTAGTAAACTTTCAGTGGACAACCCCCATGAGTGTCTTTCAGAACCCATCCAAAAACCCCACCTGTTTCGTTTTGGTTGTTGTCAGTGACTCTTTGTTAGTTCCCCCTTCTGTTTGAGCGGCATTTTTGGTTTTCTTGCTGGGGAGTGTAACAGAGCTCAAACCGTTACTTTGAACATGACGCATGGCGCAAGACTTGCCACTTCCCATCACACAGTTACATGATCAGTGCTGGCAATTAGGGTATGTTTATTATATCATACTATTGTATACTATTCTCCATATTAAAGTTGTATTGTAGGCTACACTACTTCCAATGTTACCATTGATGAACTGAATGTGTCAACTTTAAGAATGAATCAAACCACCTTTTTTTCCAGTTTGTGCTAAAGGCTAAACTTTTCCTTGAAGTAGGATTCATGATTATTCCCTAAACATAAATGTGTAAAATCAGTGTTTTTAAATCTACCCGTAACACATGGGTTCTGAAACAGAGACAAATATGCATATACTGTATTTTCATGGCTATCTTTCTATATTCTGAACAATTTCTCCATAGTCTACATTCAAGTATTGTGCCGATCAAACTCAAATTAAAGGTACACCGTATTTAAAGGGATTGCTTTAGATAAATGAACAGAAAAAGAAATTGAACAAAAACGCCCTGATCAAATTGTTTTCTGGGGTTGAATTAAATCACAGATTATCCATTATATAGACCAGATATTCAAGTGGACGCTCTAACAATGAAAAGAAGGCAGTCGGGAGGAGGCAAGATCAGGTGGGACCATTCTCCGATATAAAGTTATTTTTTTCTCCAAAGTTGCCGAAATGTCACGTGTCCTACTTATATCAGTACACTCTTAACAACCTAAGCATTACGTAACTTATTTTTGATCGAAAAGCCTCAAGTAGCAAATAAGCTATTACATTTCTTGTTGACCAAATTCTACACTAGTTAGGTTTCCATCCAATTGGCGACAGATTTTCATGCGAATATTCTAAATATTTTCCCTCCAGTGGTGTTTCCACCAAACTAACTTGTTCCCGACAAAAATGTGTACAGAAACGTCCTGTTTCCATCACAGCTGTCGTAATTTTTGTTTATATTGTATGACTTTACTCGCATGAGAACTGTGGATGGAAACATGATTATTGACAAAAACTAATGTTGTGTGCAAAAAATTACATATAAAAAATATATAAAATACCACCTGCTGGAGAATACAGATTTGGGGCCCAGTTATCCTTCACGCTTTGCCTCTTCCTCTCTGATTACATTTATTTAGTGCACGCAAGGGAGCCACGCACGCAAACCGCATTACATGCTGCCATAAGTTAAGTCTGAATACCAGCTACTGAGAATTGTATAGGAAAGGAGTTTATTTCCTTAATCTGAATCGGCCCCCTAGTGCACCCCATTGTAATATGTAGTGGTTATTTGAGGAACTGAAAAACTGAGTGTAAAATGCAGTGCACTGTGCTTTACTCAGGGTGGCAGTATTGTCCAATGTGGCAGGCAGGTTTTTGCATTATATGGTCTGCAACAGGAAAATCCAAAGGCCAGATAAACTGGTTGACTCCCAGGATATGTGTGTGTGAGTGCATAGGAAGGGGCAAATGTCATCACTCTTGACACTTGTTCTATAAAACAACTAGATGCACCACCCTCTCCTCCCTTCACTCTCTATCTCTCACTATGACATGTTTTAGTGTTGTGGTTGTACCATGCCCAAACCCAAATTATCTTTCAAAATCAACATGTGAGATTAGACCAGAACAATCTGCATAGGGGGGATATAGATACATTGATGGCATGGGGAAAGGTAACAGGTAGGTAGGTATCTTGTTGTGGATGTACATCTGGGTGGTGCTGGAGCCTCGATGTATTATGACAGTTCAGGGAGCTGTCTGTGAACTGATAAGAGAGCCACATTTCCAGACAGTCTCGCTGCAGTCGAAGACAGATCACTAGGATCATGGGGAGGAGGGGGGATGAACAGTGGGGGGCTTGTCCTCTTCTGTGGTCCAGCGTGATATGAGCCCAGCGCACTGCATGGCTTCCATCCCTATATGAACCCTCAACGCAGTCAGATAGGAATAAAAAGCCATACAGTGCAGTGGGCACTCAGAGCAGACTATAGGCTACCCATACTCATAACTTACACATAGGCTACACGAACAGTGTACACACGCACACGCACACAGGAGTGGTGTCATAACTACACTACTATAGCAGGTATGGTGCAGCGTTGCCCCTAGGGGTAAGGAAAGATACAGGTGTGGATGGATCCACCTCAGAGTGGGCTCAGAGTTTCCCCCCACTCCTTCCTTTACCACCATTTTCAATATTTTCATCAACAGCCCAAACATGACTAACCCTTCCCATTTTCACAACAGGTAAGAGGAAACGGCGTCTACTCCCACTGCTACCCCGCTGCTTAATGCCAGTTCTGTGTCTGCGGTGGTGCGCAGAGGCACCTGTTGTCCTGTCCTCGGTCGTCGCGTGCTCCGAGATGTCTTCCCGTTTGCAAGTGAAATGTTGAATTGTCCGCGAGTCCCTCTTGTGTCCCCCTTACCCTCAGCTCACTTTCTCAAGAGAAAATGCAATGGCATTCATTCACCATTGAATCAGATCAACAATTAGGCTCTAATGAGGAGTGGCATCGTCATGATTTGTGTCTTTAAATAAAACAAATATCGATAATGGTCATTGAATCCCAGCCACATGCTCACATAACTATTTATAAAACAAATGACAAAATGTATTTATTTTCAAGATCAGCAAAATCACACATCAGTTCACCTTTTGTAAAATGAATACTGAACAAATTAATCATAGCCTACCAGCAGAGATTTCCATAGCCATGACGAGCAGTTGAAAGCAGGTGAAATATAGTGATAAACGGCAGACCTCATACCCTAACCTTCATCTAAAAAAAACTCCTTCAGCCACTTGAATTGTTAGACCGCAGACGAGATTAGATACGGCAGTGAAGGGAATATGGGCACACTGAGCTGCATCATCCATGCCAGTACGCAGGAGATCCGAGTATCCCCTCCTGAAAAGAACCGCTGCTTTCCCCGCCGCAGTCTGCGCCTGGAGAATGCCTACTACCCTTGGACTGGTCACCGGTGAATCACTGCAATAGACCGCCCGCTAGAGTTGCATCGGCAGGTGGATAGGCTATCGCATCTTTCAACCACCGTCCCAGTTAGAGGACACCACATACAGTCTAGCCGGGCCGTTGCGCGACGGCGCAGGCGAAGTTTGAACAGCGCCACACATCTGTGCGTATTTCCATTCACTCGCTCAGACAGAGAGAGAGGGAGTTGGGAGGGGGAGAACAAAAGCTCCCCAGCTCCAGGGAACCAATGGGTGGCGAGCACGGGGAATGAAATGGGACATCATACCTGAGCACGAGACCTCCTCCATTCGAGGGGCTTTGTGAAGCCCTAGGCTGTTAATAAAGGGTCATAGCAGCTGAATAGGGTATTTTCACTCATTCAAATACCGCCAAAAAGCACTTTCATTCTAGGTATGATAAAGTAGTGAGATTGACAGAGAGAGTTGGCTATTGAATGTCAGAGGCTGCAGAGCATGTGCATGTCTATGATGAGCTGTGTGTAATGTACCCCTGTTTGTTTGTGTGTTTGTATGTGTGGTGGTGTCCTGTTACTCTAGCCCTTCCACGAGGACAGACAGGCGTTACAAACCAACCAGTCACCAGCCATTCCTTCTGGTTGTCTTAACAACAGAACTGTAGCCTGAGACTGAAGGAGAAAGTGGAAAAAAAGAAGCCCAAAATGAATTGCCCCCTCCTCTCTTTGAGGCTCCACTGGAGCTGCATTCCTGTGTGTCTCCCTGCTCCCCAGTTTCTCGGAGCAACACTTCTCCTTGATCTGTGCCCATATCACGCAGGGCAGAGGAAGGGGGAACACTCTCAGGAATCAAGCCCAAAACACAGCAGCCATGCAGCCACAGGCTTCTTCATGCATTGGCTCACTGTGGCCATTTTGGGCAAATATCAAATGATGTCACCTACTGCCGAGGCTTCATGTTGTGCCTCTGCACATGTTGAGGTCTGAGACACAGTATGGACATCCTGCGATAATGTAAAAAATACATAGATACTCCTAAATCGATACATGACTCTAGAAAGAAGTGATAAAACAAGACCAACATGGGTATTCCAAACAGTCTGCCAGTAATTGCTATTCATGGGAGCTGATCAGACTCCATCAAAAGGCTGTGTTATAATTCTGCCCTCATAGACATGGCATGGGAATCAAAGGCTCTGTAAAGCATTGGTAGCGTGCCCATCTATAGTAGTTTACAGAATTGCTTGTCTGAGTCAGAGAGAGAAGGAATGTGATGTCCTTTTCTGAAGAGGGCAATAGCTCATTCATCCTGTACTGGATGCTGTCACCTGCGCCCCCAGTCTCACACCGGAACTACTGTCTCTCTAGGTAGCAACACGTATGCCCTGCCCACCTGAGGATCTGTCTTTTTCAGCCATCTATTTCCTGTGTTTGAGGGGTGCAAAATCCACTTGTCACTTAAATCTCGCTGGATTGATGCTTTCATTTTACTCCTGCGATGAGTCTTTCATACTCTTGCTTGTGCCTGACGTTTTTCCCGTTAACGTTACAACCGCGGAAATGTTTGTAAGGACCTGTCAAACACACACCGGTAATGGCTTAAATGGGCTCAATGGAATACAATGTGCACGTTCAAGTGGATCACTTTTGTCAAGACGTTGACCAACGTTGGTCACCGCCTTTCAAAATGTGTTTCATTATGGGTATTCAAATTGTCTGACTGGCGCCTACATGTCAACTGCATGACCTTTACAACAACCTTGTGATTAAAGGTCATGAACTTTCGACTGCAGTCGACTGGACCAAAGACGGTACAGTATGAAGATAGGCTAAAACTGCTTCTGCAATAACAATCCCCGATCACACTTGTAGGCGACGTCATGGAGACGTTGGCTAGCTATGCGCATGTGTAGAAAAACGTAATCGGTTCTAACGGTCATCTCGTGCCGAACTGCGCATTGATATAAAGTTGTTTTTAACATAAATGAAAACGTGTCAGTTTGTCACTGTCACAAGGTTAGAGTAAAAACATGTTCAACTACTTAAGACATTGGCTCCAATCTAGGATGTGGCTTTAGATTTCGAGACAATGTACAACTAATTAAGAATTTTTCACTTCTCTCATTGACTTTTCAAACCCAAACCCCGGCCTGGTCTGTTTGGTCTGTTTCGCAAGCGTTCCCGGAAGTATCGCGATGTTGTGCCTCTGGGTTTAGAAACTCTGTGACTGGATATATCTCCAGTTTCTCCTCACCAACTGCAACTTGAAGTCGGAACCAAAGCATTGTGGGAGACAACCTTTTTCAGTTTTTTTGGAAGCAAAAGCACTACATGCTCATATATTGTTGATGTCGCCACCTATCATTGGTTATTATCAATGCATGTTTACTTTTTTGGGTGGATGACTATTTTGAGCTTAAATACATCTTGATCCTTACAGTGGCTTGCAAAAGTATTCACCCCTCTTGGCATTTTTCCTATTTTGTTGCCTTACAACCTGGAATTAAAATGGATGTTTTGGGGGTTTGTATCATTTGATTTACACAACATGCCTACCACTTTGAAGATGCAAAATATTTTTTATTGTGAAACAAACAAGAAATAAGACAAAAAAACAGAACTTGAGCGTGCATAACTATTCACCCCCCCAAAGTCAATACTTTGTAGAGCCACCTTTTGCAGCAATTACAGCTGCATGCCTCTTGGAATATGTCTCTATAAGCTTGGCACATCTAGCCACTGGGATTTTTGCCCATTCTTCAAGGCAAAACTGCTCAAGCTCCTTCAAGTTGGATGGGTTCCGCTGGTGTACAGCAATCTTTAAGTCATACCACAGATTCTCAATTGGATTGAGGGCTGGGCTTTGACTAGGCCATTCCAAGACATTTAAATGTTTCCCCTTAAACCACTTGAGTGTTGCTTTAGCGGTATGCTTAGGGTCATTGTCCTGCTGGAAGGTGAACCTCCGTCCCAGCCTCAAATCTCTGGAAGACTGAAACAGGTTTCCCTCAAGAATATCCCTGTATTTAGCGCCATCCATCATTCCTTAAATTCTGACCAGTTTCCCAGTCCCTGCCGATGAAAAACATCCACACAGCATGATGCTGCCACCACCATGCTTCACTGTGGTGATGATGTTCTCGGGGTGATGGCCAAAAAGCTCAGTTTTAGTCTCATCTGACCAGAGTACCTTCTTCCATATGTTTGGGGAGTCTCCCACATGGCTTTTGGCGAACACCAAACGTGTTTGCTTATTTTTTTTTTAAGCAATGGCTTTTTTTCTGGCCACTCTTCCATAAAGCCCAGCTCTGTGGAGTGTACGGCTTAAAGTGGTCCTATGGACAGATACTCCAATCTCCGCTGTGAAGCTTTGCAGCTCCTTCAGGGTTATCTTTGGTCTCTTTGTTGCCTCTCTGATTAATGCCCGCCTTGCCTGGTCCGTGGGTTTTGGTGGGCGGCCCTCTCTTGGCAGGTTTGTTGTGGTGCCATATTCTTTCCATTTTTTAATAATGGATTTAATGGTGCTCCGTGGGATGTTCAAAGTTTCTGATATTTTTCTATAACCCAACCATGATCTGTACTTCTCCACAACTTTGTCCCTGACCTGTTTGGAGAGCTCCTTGGTCTTCATGGTGCCGCTTGCTTGGTGTTGCCCCTTGCTTAGTGGTGTTGCAGACTCTGGGGCCTTTCAGAACAGGTGTATATATACTGAGATCATGTGACAGATCATGTGACACTTAGATTGCACACAGGTTGACTTTATTTAACTAATTATGTGACTTCTGAAGGTAATTGGTTGCACCAGATCTTATTTATGGTCGGCAGGTAGCTTAGTGGTTAAGAGCGTTGTGCCAGTAACCGAAAGGTCGCTGGTTCTAATCCCAGAGCCGAATAGGTGAAAAATCTGTCGATGTGCCCTTGAGCAAGGCACTTAACCCTAATTGCTCCTGTAAGTCGCTCTGGATAAGAGCGTCTGCTAAAATGACTCAAATGTAAATTTAGGGGCTTCAGAGCAAAGGGGGTGAATACATATGCACGCATCTCTTTAACCGTTATTTATTTTTTAGAATTTTTTGAAACAAGTTATTTTTTAAATTTCACTTCACCAATTTGGACTATTTTGTGTATGTCCATTACATGAAATCCAAATGAAAACCCATTTAAATTACAGGTTGTAATGCAACAAAATAGGAAAAACGCCAAGGGGGATGAATACTTTTGCAAGGCACTGTACATCCTTACAATCTAATTACATAGGACTAAATGTGATCCAAATTTCTTATAAAAATAAATGAAAGGTTAAGAATGAAAGAAATACACGGCAGGCTGTAGTGAAGCTGACATGCAATAAATTACCATACAGTAAGAATCTTTGTGGACTCCATTTAATCACATCTGTTACAATTCAATGTTGCATAATCACAAATAATAATGAGGAAGGTAAAAGGGCATGAAGTAATGGCAAACAACAGAGCATATCCCAAATGCTGCAAAAACACCTACAGTGGGGGAAAAAAGTATTTAGTCAGCCACCAATTGTGCAAGTTCTCCCACTTAAAAAGATGAGAGAGGCCTGTCATTTTCATCATAGGTACACGTCAACTATGACAGACAAAATGAGGAAAAAAAATCCAGAAAATCCCATTGTAGGATTTTTAATGAATTTATTTGCAGATTATGGTGGAAAATAAGTATTTGGTCAATAACAAAAGTTTCTCAATACTTTGTTATATACCCTTTGTTGGCAATGACACAGGTCAAACGTTTTCTGTAAGTCTTCACAAGGTTTTCACACACTGTTGCTGGTATTTTGGCCCATTCCTCCATGCAGATCTCCTCTAGAGCAGTGATGTTTTGGGGTTGAGATCTGGAGACTGGCTAGGCCACTCCAGGACCTTGAAATGCTTCTTACGAAGCCACTCCTTCGTTGCCCGGGCGGTGTGTTTGGGATCATTGTCATGCTGAAAGACCCAGCCACGTTTCATCTTCAATGCCCTTGCTGATGGAAGGAGGTTTTCACTCAAAATCTCATGATACATGGCCCCATTCATTCTTTCCTTTACACGGATCAGTCGTCCTGGTCCCTTTGCAGAAAAACAGCCCCAAAGCATGATGTTTCCACCCCCATGCTTCACAGTAGGTATGGTGTTATTTGGATGCAACTCAGCATTCTTTGTCCTCCAAACACAACGAGTTGAGTTTTTACCAAAAAGTTATATTTTGGTTTCATCTGACCATATGACATTCTCCCAATCCTCTTCTGGATCATCCAAATGCACTCTAGCAAACTTCAGACGGGCCTGGACATGTACTGGCTTAAGCAGGGGGACACATCTGGCACTGCAGGATTTGAGTCCCTGGCGGCGTAGTGTGTTACTGATGGTAGGCTTTGTTACTTTGGTCCCAGCTCTCTGCAGGTCATTCACTGGGTCCCCCCGTGTGGTTCTGGGATTTTTGCTCACCGTTCTTGTGATCATTTTGACCCCACGGGGTGAGATCTTGCATGGAGCCCCAGATCGAGGGAGATTATCAGTGGTCTTGTATGTCTTCCATTTCCTAATAATTGCTCCCACAGTTGATTTCTTCAAACCAAGCTGCCTACCTATTGCAGATTCAGTCTTCCCAGCCTGGTGCAGGTCTACAATTTTGTTTCTGGTGTCCTTTGACAGCTCTTTGGTCTTGGCCATAGTGGAGTTTGGAGTGTGACTGTTTGAGGTTGTGGACAGGTGTCTTTTATACTGATAACAAGTTCAAACAGGTGCCATTAATACAGGTAACGAGTGGAGGACAGAGGAGCCTCTTAAAGAAGAAGTTACAGGTCTGTGAGAGCCAGAAATCTTGCTTGTTTGTAGGTGACCAAATACTTATTTTCCACCATAATCTGCAAATAAATTCATTAAAAATCCTACAATGTGATTTTCTGGAGAGAAAAAATCTCAATTTGTCTGTCATAGTTGACGTGTACCTATGATGAAAATTACAGGCCTCTCTCATCTTTTTAAGTGGTAGAACTTGCACAATTGGTGGCTGACTAAATACTTTTTCCCCCCACTGTATGTGTTCTCATTCTAGTAGCCTATGCACTCACTACCTGGTTATATTTTGAGAAAACCATCTAAAAAATAAAAAACAAGTCTTGTGCAGTGCCTTCAGAAAGTATTCACACCCCTTGACTTTTCCACCTTTTTTTGTGTTACAGCCTGAATTTAAAATGAATTAAATTGAGAATGAGAACACTATAACCCATAATGTCAAAGTTGAATTATGTTTTAGATTTTTTTTTTTACAAATTAATTAAAAATGGAAAGCTGAAATGTCTTGAGTCAATAAGTATTCAACACCTTTGTTATGGCACGCCTAAATGACTTTAGGAGTACAAAATTGCTTAACAAGTCACATAAGTTGCATGGATTCACTCTGTGTGCAATAATAGTGTTTAACATGATTTTTGAATCTCTACCCCACACATACAATTACAGTGCCTTCAGAAAGCATTCACACACCTTGACTTTTTGTTATGCTACAAAGTTTGATTCAAATGGATCTAATTGTCCTTTTTTGTCAACGATCCACACACAATACTCTGTAATGTCAAAGTAGAAGAAAAATATATGATTTTTTAAAGAATTAATGAAAAAGATAACACTAATATATGCATTCGGAAAGTATTCAGACCCTTTGACTTTTTCCACATTTTGTTAAGTTACAGCCTTATTCTAAAATGGATTTAAAAAAATACATTCTCATAAATAATGACAAAGCGACAAGGTTTACAGAAATAAAATACAGAAATACTTTATTTACATAAGTATTCAGTCAAGCAGTGAATTTCAAACACAGATTCAACCACAAAGACCACAGAGGTTTTTCAATGCCTCGCAAAGAAGGGCACATATTGGTAGATGGCTAAAAATACAAAAAGCAGACATTGAATATCCCTTTGAGGCCAATGGTGACTTTAAAACAGTTACACAGTTTAATGGCTGTGATAGGAGAAAACTGAGGATGGATCAACAACATTGTAGTTACTCTACAATACTAACCTAATTGACAGAGGGAAACGAAGAAAGCCTGTACAGAATCAAAATATTCCAAAACATGCATCCTGTTTGCAACAAGGCACTAAAGTAATACTGCAAAAAAATTGGCAAAGCAATTCACTGTTTTTGTCCTGAATACAAAGTGTTATGGTACGTATGTTATGTTTGGGGCAAATCCAATACAACACATTACTGAGTACCACTCTCCATATTTTCAAGCATAGGGGTGGTTGCATCATGTAATGGATATGCTTGTAATCGTTAAGGCCTGGGGAGTTTTTCCGGATAAAAAAGAAATGGAATGGAGCTAAGCACAGGCAGAATCCTAGAGGAAAACCTGGTTCAGTTTGCTTTCCACCAGACACTGGGAGATGAATTCACCTTTCAGCAGGAAAATAACCTATAACACAAGGCCAAATCTACACTGGAGTTGCTTACGAAGAAGACAGTGAATGTTCCTGAGTATCCTAGTTACAGTTTGACATACATTTACTTGAAAATCTATGGAAAGACCTGAAAATGGTTGTCTAGCAATGATCAACAACCAATTTGACAGAGCTTGAAGGATTTTGTAAAAGAATAATGGGCAAATGTTGCACAATCCAGGCGTACAAAGCTCTTAGAGACTTACGCAGAAAGACTCACAGCTGTAATCTCTGCCAAAGGTGCTTCTACAAAGTAGTGACTCAGCGGTGTGAATACGTATGTAAATGAGATATTTCTGCATTTCATTTTTAAGAAATTTGCAAAAATCTCTAAAAACATGTTTTCACTTTGTCATTATGGGGTATTGTGTGTGGTCCTCTGTAGCTCAGCTGGTAGAGCATGGCGCTTGTAACGCCAAGGTAGTGGGTTCGATCCCCGGGACCACCCATACACAAAAAAACAAAACAAAATGTATGCACGCATGACTGTAAGTCGCTTTGGATAAAAAGCATCTGCTAAATGGCATATTATTATTATTATTATATGGGTGAGAAAAAAACATACAGTATATTTAATCTATGTTGAATTCAGGCTGCAAAACAACAAAATGTGGAATAAGTCAAGAGGTATGAATACTTTCTGAAGGCACTGGAAATGTTAGAAAGAGCTTGGGCTGTTATCTAATTTCATTATCAACAGGATATTCATTCTTTGGACATGTTCAGCTTCGTGTGGGAGAAGTGGAATTTCGATAGCATCCACTTCATTCCATGTCTGCCATTGTCGCATTTCCTAGAAACAGCAGAAGTTGTCCGATTTGCTGTCAGTGCATATGTACCTCCCCTGACTTGACTCATCGACTTCCATCTACAGTCGGCTACTTTTGCCTTAACACTCAATCAACACTTAAATCACAAGATGGGTGTTTTTTTTGTGGAATTAAAAAAAGTAATAATTTAATACAGTTGAATTGTTTACAAATTAGATGCGCTGAAATGAAAGCAACTTCCGAAAATGAACACTGTGATTATCTTAATATTATGTCTGATCTTGCAAACAATGTAGAGTATGTTTAGATAGGCATAATCTGCAGCCCTGTTCCACCCATGTATGTTAATTTATTCATATATGCAAATACAACTGGTGGATTTATGCAAATTATCCAACTAGGGCAGCGTTTCCCAAACTTGGTCCTGGGCCCCCCTCTGGGTGCACATTTCGTTTTTTGCCCTAGCACTACACAGCTGATTCAAATAATAAACTAATCATCAAGCTTAGTGGGGGGGGGGGGGGGGCCCAGGACCGAGTTTGGGAAACGCTGAACTCGGGGAACAATAACAGAAACTGAGTTTTTTTTTTTTAAACATGCGAGTCATCTCGTCTACTGTGCAGAGCTTCTATTAGAAATCCCCTCTCAGCTCTCTGTCTGGCACACGGGCGGGGAGCCACAATGGGCGGTGGATTCCCCCGGGATTTGGAACACAAAGGCGGGCCGTCACCCATCCGTGGCTCCCTCCTGCCCGGCTCTGTTCTGGAACTCCTGAATCAGCAGCAGAGTACTGACTGAATAGCACACACATACACACACGTATCCACAGACACACACGTATCCACAGACACATATAATACACGGGCACTGGCAGCATGCACACGCATCCACACACACACACACGCACACACAGAGCCTACACACACATTGTCATACCCACACGGTCTCCTAAACGCGGTGGCTGGCCTCTCACAAACAGGCCTATACACAGGTACTGGCACAACAGCGAACGCTTATGATCAACCCACACTTGGAACATCAGATTTTGTAAAAGAAAAGATCACAGTTTATCTTTAGCATAAACACCAGCAACTGTAGAACAACCCTACCTGTGTAGAATAGTAGGGAAGGAGTTGTGTGTTGTGGTATAAATGTGTTGAGCTGCATGGATGAGCAATTCTACTCCAGATGACTGAGTGAGCGTATGTTCAGTAGGGGTCCAGAGGAGCACTTTGATCATTACCAAGTGTGACAGAAGACTTCTGACAGAGAACTGCCCCCCACTATTACACACACACAAGCACACACACACACTAGCCTCTAATTCCACAATCTATTTTTTCAGTTCATATCATTTCTCAAGGTGTTTGGGAGCTGAATGAAGTGCTAATCATTTTGAAAGTTGTGTTTGATCCACCGTATCCAGACAAAAATAAATTCCAAGCACTGTTTTTTTCTGGCATGAATGGGGATGATTCCCATTCATGCACTACTTGCACTATATAGGGAATAGGGTGCTATTTGGGACACAGCCTGGGACTTCCTGTTTCCTGTGGAAGAGAAGGGACACAGGGCCAGAGAGAAAGTCTGTGCTTGGTCACAATATGCCTCTGCTTTGTGCTGCTGACAGTGAAGACTGAGGAGATATGTATTTATATCCAGGTTAGAGTTTATTTTAAGAGACCAGGGTCCCTCTGAGGCTAAGGCAAGTCCCTCCCCAGCCCACTCTAGTTTGATCAGTCTTATGGCCAGTCTTAAGACTGGAAAAAACTGTGTTCTCAGGGGGTGTAGGATTGTGTGTGTGCATGTGTGCATGCATGATTTTGTGTGTGTGTGTAAGGGGAGGAATGGCGGTTGAACAGTGCTCCCCTCTAAAGTCATGTTAGCACAGTAAGACAGACAGCTATTCCTGCTGTGAGGTTGTCATGGCTACAGCAGGGAGATGGAATGCAGTTTATTTACCATCCCCTCATCCCCAGTCATCATAAACAATCCACATTCACTTTCTGACACACACACCCACACACGTCGATTGCCTTCCATCACAGTACATTATAATTCATTAATTTACATACACATTCTCCCTCCCTCTCTGTTTTCCTCAGTTAGTCTTTCAGGAGAAAGGTCAGACCACACCAGGAGACCGACAGTCCTGTCAGAAGGGGGTGGGCATTTTATTTTTGTAAAGGCTACAATCAGTCTCTCACACAAACAGCGAGCGCTGACCTCAAAAAAGGAATGAGGAAAATAAAAAATATGAATTTGACTGTTGCTGGAATGGGATTGGGCAGGCGGCTATGGGGTAGAACGAACGACACCAGGGTTCATTTCAATGGTGATGAATAGGGAGGAATAACAGGGGAGAGTACCTGATGACGTGTATATTACAAGGCCTTTCTTTACCTGCGACCACCCAGAGACCTGAAGCCTTGTCTGGCTGTGAGACGAGAGGCTCTCTGGAAATGCTGGAGCCTGAGTGTGGATAAACATCTGATTTCATCATCAGATCATATCCCATTATCTGTAGTGTCTAGTAATGTCACGTTTTTATTATGCTTAAGTTATGTAATAAAAAAATTGTTCCATTGTGAATGGAATTAGTTCACAGCAACCAATTGGAGAGAGTTGATTTCCAATTTCTATTTTGTTCAAAGTGTAAAACCACAGATTGAGGAAATTCGAAAAAAAATCTTTTCAAATCCTTGGACCTCACCAACCACAGACGAATAGGTCAAATCAAAGACAGACAGGGTGTGAAAAGAAAGGGAGAGAAGAGAGCGTGAACGACAGAGGTAGTTAGTGGAGGAGTGGAGAAGGAGAGACTAAACAGGTCACCTGGAGACGAGGCCCCGAGCTGTGTGTGCTTTCAGGAAGTAACGGTCGCTATGGAGAAGCAGTGGTCGCTATGGTAACCCGGGGAGCGCGGGTCAGCGGCTCCAGGAATGTGTTCGCACGCAGAGGGGGATAATGAGACGAGGACCCCACTGGTACAGTTGGAGAGGGTTGTGAATGTCTGCACCTCTCTGGGGGGTGGGGGGACAACTGCCACACCACTGGTGGCATCCCACACAGAAGGGGGGGCAGGGTGAAGCAGGTTAACAGGGTGAACCCTGAAAATGATAGTCCTGTGTGTGTGTGTGTGTGTGTTTGTGTGTGTGTGTGTGTGTGTGTGTGTGTACACGCACGTGCGTGAGTGAGTGTGTGTGTCCTCCCCGTTCAGTTCACTTACTGTGCCCCTGATGCTTGGTCCAAATAGCAGGATGTCAGCATCACCTCCCATTGACAGTTCATCTTCCCTCCCACCAGAAACGCACACACACACTGAACAGACACGCTCACTCAAGCACAAAATGTGAAGTTCAAGCAAGAACATTTAGTCACTTTCCCCACCGCATTTCCATCGCGTTCAGAGTCAAGCATGAGTCCGATGCTTAAACTTACACACAAACACAAACACACGTTTGTCATGGATCATCAAATCCATGTCCACAGACCCTCTAGCCCTAACACGTATACAAAACCAGTGACCTTCTATCCATGTTCCCGTCTCTGACCCCCCAATGGCCTTATGACCTCCGATAGGCCTCCTGACCCACTGAGCCTAAATGAGCTGTAGCTCTCCACCCTGGCCCATTGAACAGCCCCTGGACCTGACCTTGACCCCAACTGCCACACGACTCCTCAAACCTCACTTTGACCTTTCGACATGGTTCAGTTCAAAGGCTGCTGCTGGGACTTGCTGTATGATCCCAACCATGAATGTCCCTTAATTTTTCAATTATGAATGTCCCTTTTCAATCATGGGGGCCATACAGAATGTATTCGTAAAGCTTTGAATGCTTGTTGTGTTATGCAGGTGGTGAAAAGCATTTAGACACGGACATCAAGTGGGTACTTTGACACATTTTTCAGTGAGAGAAACAAAAGCCATTGCATTCGCAGGGCAGTGATAATTGATATCTGTCTATGTCCATGTACCATCTCTACATCTCAGCTCAGACTGCCCCACTTTCAACAACGTTGTCAGCTTCAGAAGCTGGCAGTCACACTGTTAGACAGGACCTGGTAACACAGACGTCCGTGCCAGAACTCGGAGTCCCAGTCCAGGAACTGAGGCCAGGGAAAGAGGCCAGCTATCCACTTTAGGCATGGAAGCTATTTTTGAGAGGCCCTCAAGATTGTTTTTGTCACACTGGTTGAAGAGGCTACACTCAATCTTGTTTTGAATCAATCATGTTCACCTGATTGTGATAAGAAAAGTAATATTCTGAAAGCATTCAAACAGGCAAAATTGTGTCAAATCCCTTATACGTTGTACACATATGACCTGCTCTAGATTTTAACATCCTGATATATCAGAGCTGTACTTTGCCTTCCATCTTAAAGGTTTGGTGATGCTACTTGTTGGAATAAGACAGGATGTTTGAATACTGTATGCCTGTCATGGCTGCTCTCTTTCTCAGATGTGTAGCCTGCCTCCCTCCCTCCCTCCACTCTGTCTCTGTGCCCCCCGCCAGCTCCCCTTTAAGATACCGTTCCGCAGCTTGCTGCACTTAAAGAACTGAACTGTCTGCTGGTGGAGCAGTGAAATGGAAAAATTTAATCACATTAAAAGAAAAACCTTCTCTTTTCATTTGTAAATTCCTGGGTCACGCTTTCCCCCTACCCTTCCTTGCTCTGACACGGCTGGTGCACTTAGAAACATCCCATCCCATCCCCTCACCCCAACTCCTTCTATCCCCCTTGCTCCTCCACCCAAGAGCAGAGGATCCAGGATCTCCCTCCCCCCGCCTCTCCTTCAGCTCCATCCTGCTCCTCTAATTCCATTTAGCCTTTTTGAAATAAGACAGAGATCAAAGCAGACTGACCTAGCTTGTCCCTGCCCCTCCCCACTGCTTCCTGCTCTCCCTCCATCCAGAGCAGCATTGTCCCGGTCCATGTGTCACTCTCTCTCTCTCTCTCTTTGTGGGACCCTTTTCCAGTTTCGTGCCATGTCCAACCACCCCTCCATTGTCATCTGGTTCCCTAACGGGCCCAACCTCTCTGACAGAGCTGCTCTTCACCCCCACCTCCTTCTGGACCGTGAACCCCCTCCCCTCCCTACACCACCCTCCACTCCACCCACTCCTGCTTCTATGGGGATGAGCCACCTGAAGAGAGCTGGGGATTAGTGGTCCAGTTCAAAGACTTGAGGAGTTTTGTGTGGGGGAAGGGCTTTGGGCAGGAGGAGTGGGGGGTGGGGGGTGGAGTGTGTGAGGTGTTCTGTCTCTGGGCATCAGGGAGACTGCCTGCAGCTGTGGCCCAAAGCCCAGTTCCTCTGAGGGGCTGTCCGGTCTGCCAACTCCAATCAGCTCCAGAGCACGGAAGGCCCGCACCACCAGCTAGCAGGTCACAGGCCAAGCAGCACGACCTTGGCTGACATACCCCGGCTCCACAGTCCTCTATGCCTCACTGGGCAGTGGGACTGATCTGTGGGAAAAACAGTGCATCAGGCAGGCAGGCACTGCTCAGAAACATTGATCACAGGAGGGCATTCACAGTTAGCCTGGCTGACGCGATCCACTTGACTCACACCGCAAGGAGAGCTGTGACATACTGGTCTGGACAGGAGCCTGTTGTAAATGTTGTATTCGCACAGAAATTGTGCAAGCGTTTTGATTGGTTGTCTGAAAAAAAATGTCCTCTGAGACCTCTCATTGTTCTGACAGTTGTATTGGAAGGGGGCTGTGTGTGGCTGTCCATGTGGGTGTTTGAGTGAGAAAGGCACAGAGGAGAACCAACCGGTAAAAAGCACAGCACCCTATCGACACATCGCGCAGACAACATCAAGGAGCCTTTCCAGACTGTGAACTCAGGAGGACTTAGGTATCAGCCAGGCTAATTCACAGTGGGCATTGACTTTGACCTAATACTATTTAATTGACTTATTTCCCTTTCTCCTTTAAAGGATTGGAAACTGTTTTCACTAATCAGGCCCCTACAGTGGTCACGGAAATTTGGAGGTAGCTGCAATATATCTTCAATACCGTAATTTAGTGGGGAAATTAATGATTTCCCTCAAATTTTACAATCTCACAGAGCTCCCAGTGTCAATGTCCATGGGTCCATGTTTATTACTATTAGATGTGGGACTTTCAAACACACTAAACTTCAAGGAGCTATAATAGTGTTAAAACTATGATTATTTTTAATGTTATTTTCTCCCATTTGGTTTACATTCCTACAGGATGGAGTCATGTAGAACACAACACAATAGAGTTAACTTGAAAACAATTCTCCTCTTAGTCCAGTCTTTCAATGTCAGCCAAACTCGAATGCTGTTGGCGGGCGGGCGGGCGGGGGTGGGGGTGGGTGATGGATACACAGGGAGCTCAGTCGTAGCGTGGCCACAAGAGGGGGCCGTCACAGCAACACTGAGAGCATGACTGAGAAGATTTGACCGACCACTGAACATGATCACCTCTGCTTTTTGCTGTTTACATGTGATTCTGTGCTTGTTTTATGTTTGAATTGGCCTTTGGGGATAATAATAAATGTAAATGGAATTGAATCTCAATGTGAGTAAAACACACACTACTTGAGAGGAGCACAGTGTCAGACGCAGAGCCGGAAGCAGCTGTTTTGGGGTGACATGCTTTACTCGATGGATACAACCGCAGCAAGCTTCGTCAGTTAAGGTAAAACCAACACCTAAACCAACCACCAACCTGACCTATCCCAACCGGCAACCACCAACCCAAGGTTGCTGGAGCTGTAACCGTGAACAGAAATGCACAAACGCTCGTCTCACAAGATATGTTCTACAACATATATATGAAACAATGTAAAAGGGGTCCTCATCTTATCTCTTCCTAACCATCACCTTTTACAACTATAGAAGCATGGCATCCAACTGTGTGCCATCCTGAAGGCGTGCCACCACCACCTGACCTGCAACCTGCCACCACCCGAGTCGACTACCAGTGCCTTGTCCTAAAATCATCCGCCACCACCAGTGGTAGAAAAAGTACCCAATTGTCATACTTGAGTAAAAATAAAGATGTCTCATCTGTGTGAGTTGGACTATTTTCCTGTCCTGCTAAGCATTCCAAATGTAACGAATTCTTTTGAGTGTCAGGGAAAATGTATGGAGTAAAAAGTATATGATTTTCTATAGGAATGTAGTGAAGTAAAAGTAAAAGTTGTCAAAAATATAAATAGTAAAGTAAAGTACAGATACCCCAAAAAAAGACTTAAGTAGTACTTTAAAGTATTTTTACTTAAGTATTTTACGCCACTGGCCACCACCCCTATCTGTCATATAGGTCACCCACCCCAGCTGATCTGTTTCCATGGTGACAGGCCCCAGAGTACAGGATTCACCTCAGATCCCTCTCCCTTATAATCTCAGGTCTCTCAACCGGCCAGGAATATCTTATCTGCCAATCCGCACATGGACGAATGGACACACGCAAATAGATACACCCACAGACAGACAGACCCACACACGCATACAGGCAGACAAACCCAATCGTAGCCATTACAGTGTTTTGCAATCACTTTGGTTTTCACAAATATGTGGTACATTTTAACAATGCTTAGTACAATACTCAAAACAGATAATCAAAAAGGCAGTTGTTTCAAAACTCAAAGCACATTTTAAATTGACTAGGTACAACATACATAGTCACTTTTTCAGAAAACTTAATCAGTGTTTCATCTAGAAATACAAGTTTCATATTTCAATACATGTTCATATGAAGTAATTGCTTTTCACAATGCAATGCTCACACAATGCAATGCTCACATGGTCCTCTGTAGCTCAGCTGGTAGAGCACGGCGCTTGTAACGCCAAGGTAGTGGGTTTGATCCCCGGGACCACCCATACACAAAAAAAATGTATGCACGCATGACTGTAAGTCGCTTTGGATAAAAGCGTCTGCTAAATGGCATATTATTATATTATTACTTTTGATATGATTGTCTTCTGATTTGTTAAAATAATTGTACTATTGCTTAATCAGATTGCTCTTAATGGATAATCACTTAACCTTTTGGTAAACCTATATATTTTAAACTGATTAGTCTACTACAGATTTTGAGAACTACATAATGAAAATATATGTTTGTAAAGTATAAACATATTAAGTATTATATATACTTTAATGTACTATTATTAGAATAATTATTATGATTTTATTTCACAGTACGTTTTTTAAATAATACAATTGCCAATACAGCACTGTAATACCGTAATACAGTGCCTTCAGAAAGTATTCAGACCCCTTGACTTTTCCCACATTTTGTTACGTTACAGTCTTATTCTAAAATGGATTATATAAAACATTTTCCTCTGCAATCTACACACAATACCCAATAATGACAAAGCGAAAACAGGTTTTTAGACATTTTTGCAAATGTATTGAAAAAAAAAAACAGAAATACCTTATTTACATAAGTATTCAGACCCTTTGCTATGAGACTCGAAATTGAGCTCAGGTGCATCCTGTTTCCATTGATCATCCTTGAGATGTTTCTACAACATGATTGGAGTCCACCTGTGGTCAATTCAATTGATTGGAAAAGCACACACCTGTCTATATAAGGTCCCACAGTTGACAGTGCATGTCAGAGCAAAAACCAAGTCGTGAGGTCGAAGGAATTGTCCGTAGAGCTCCGAGACAGGATTGTGTCGAGGCACAGATCTGGGGAAGGGTACCAAAACATTTCTGCAGCATTGAAGGTCCCCAAGAACACAGTGGCCTCCATCATTCTTAAATGGAAGAAGTTTGGGACCACCAAGACTCTTCCTAGAGCTGGACGCCCGGCCAAACTGAGCAATCAGGGGAGAAGGGGCTTGGTCAGGAAGGTGACCAAGAACCCGATGGTCACTCTGACAGAGCTCTAGAGTTCCTCTGTGGAGATGGGAGAACCTTCCAGAAGGACAACCATCTCTGCAGCACTCCACCAATCAGGCCTTTATGGTAGAGTGGCCAGACGGAAGCCACTCCTCAGTAAAAGGCACATGACAGCCCACTTGGAGTTTGCCAAAAGGCACCTAAAGACTCTCGGACCATTAGAAACAAGATTCTCTGGTCTGATGAAACCAAGATTGAACTCTTTGGCCTGAACCTGGTACCATCCCTACGGTGATGCATGGTGGTGGCAGCCTCCTGCTGTGGGGATGTTTTTCAGCGGCAGGGACTGGGAGACTAGTCAGGATCGAGGGAAAGATGAACGGAGCAAGTACAGAGAGATCCTTGATGAGCGCACAGGATCTCGGACTGGGGCGAAGGTTCACCTTCCAACAAGACAACGACCCTAAGCACACAGCCAAGACAACGCAGGAGTGGCTTCGGGACAAGTCTCTGAATGTCCTTGAGTTGGCCAGCCAGAGCCCGGAATTGAACCCGATTGAACATCTCTGGAGAGACCTGAAAATAGCTGTGCAGCAACGCTCCCCATCCAACCTGACAGAGCTTGAGAGGATCTGCAGAAAACAATGGGAGAAACTCCCCAAATACAGGTGTGCCAAGCTTGTAGCGTCATACCCAAGAAGACTCGAGGCTGTAATAATTGCCAAAGATGCTTCAACAAAGTACTGAGTAAAGGGTCTGAATACTTATGTAAATGTGATATTTTAGTTTTTTATTTGTAATAAATTTGCACAAATATCTAAAAACCTGTTTTTGCTTTGTCATTATGGGGTATTGTGTGTAGATTGATGAGGGGAAAAAAACTAATTTAATCAATTTTAGAATAAGGCTGTAACGTAACATAATGTGGAAAAGATCAAGAGGTCTGAAAACTTTCCTAATGCACTATATATTTCATTTACATAGCATACACTTTTATCCAAAGTAACAACAGGGAGTCCATATATTTTCATATGTGACCCCAGTGGGAATCGAACCCACAACTCTGGTGTTGCTAGTGACATGTTTGACTACTCAATTACAAGTACAATAAAATACTGTAAAATATAATACAATACATGATTACAATACAGGTGGAAGGTGTATGATCGCCATCCCCTATGAGCGTGCCACCCTACTTTAGGCTATGGATGAGGCATGCGATGACATCAATCCAGACCAATGTCTGGCTTGGATTTGCCATTCCAAAAGGTTTTTCCACAGAGGCATGAACAATGAGGACATTTACTGCAATGTGGATGAGAACCTATGGCCGAATGCTCAAGACAGGCTTGATGCAAACTAGTGCCTGCTAAACATTTTATTTTTTTCATTCATTTAATTAGTTTCATTTGATTACAGTACACCTATGTTTTAATTATATTTCATTAAATTTTTGCATCAATGATTGTGAAAGACGTCTTCAATGATCACACCTTTGATCACACATGGGATAGAAATTATGGAAATTAGATTTTCTGTCAATTTTGATGGGTAGCACAAGTGTATTGCCTAATACATTTGATTGATAATGTGAAAACAGTGTAATGTACTGTTATTTACAGTACTGTAGCATATTACATTCAAAGGGCAATTTTGAAACATGCACCTTATATTTTTTGCTGTTGTTAAAGCAGCTAAATTGAGAAGATATCATTATGTTGTGTTTTGGTAATTAAATTAATGTTCTCATGGTATTTCACAGTAAACTTGTATTTTTGATCATTGGTTGTGTGGTGAAAGATGTCTTCAAATAAAATGAATGCACAACGAAAGGTTTTGAATGTAAGACTTCATGCGTTACAAGTGTTACCAGTATAGAGTTTTGTACAAAGAGTTAAAAAATTCACCACGTACAATACCTGTCAAAGGTTTGGACACACCTACTCATTCCAGGGTTTTTCTTAATTTTTTTGGACTATTTTCTACATTGTAGAATAATAGTGAACACATCAAAATTATGAAATAACACATATGGAATCATGTTGTAACCAAAAAAGTGTTAAACAAATCAAATATATTTTATATTTAAGATTCTAATAATAGCCACCCTTTGCCTTGATGACAGCTTTGCACACTTGACATTCTCTCAACCAGCTTCATGACGTAGTCACCTGGAATGCATTTCAATTAACAGGTGTGCCTTGTTAAAAGTTTGTGGAATTTCTTTCCTTCTTAATGCGTTTGATCCAATCAGTTGTGTTGTGACAAGGTAGGGTTGGTATACAGAAGATAGCCCTATTTTGTAAAAAACCAAGTCCATATTATGGCAAGAACAGCTCAAATAAGCAAAGAGAAATGACAGTCCATCATTACTTTAAGACATGAAGGTCAGTCAATCCAAATTTGATACTTTTGGTTCCAACCACCGTGTCTTTGTGAGACGCAGAGTAGGTGAACGGATGATCTCTGCATGTGTGGTTCCCACCGTGAAGCATGGAGGAGGAGGTGTGATGGTGTGGGGGTGCTTTGCTGGTGACCTGTCTGTGATTTATTTAGAATTCAAGGCACACTTAACCAGCATGGCTACCACAGCATTCTGCAGCGATATGCCATCCCATCTGGTTTGCGCTTAGTGGGACTATCATTTGGGCTATTTGACCAAGGAGAGTGATGGAGTGCTGCATCAGATGACCTGGCCTCCACAATCACCTGACCCCAACCCAATTGAGATGGTTTGGGATGAGTTGGACTGCAGAGTGAAGGAAAAGCAGCCAACAACTGCTCAGCATTTGTGGGAACTCCTTCAAGACTGTTGGAAAAGCATTCCTCATGAAGCTGGTTGAGAGAATGCCAAGAGTGTGCAAAGCTGTCATCAAGGCAAAGGGTGGCTACTTTGAAGAATTTGTTTAACACTTTGTTCTTTACTACATGATTCCATATGTGTTATTTCATAGGTCTGATGTCTTCACTATTATTCTACAATGTAGAAAATTGTAAAAAATAAAGAAAGAAAAACCCTTGAATGTGTAGGTGTGTCCAAACTTTTGACTGGTACTGTACTTATAAATAGCACCAAAGTACAAAAAAACTAACAATTATCTCTATGATTGTAGCAAGGAAAAAATACACATTTACCACCACTATTACTTTATGATTCTAAAACCTACCTATGGTACTTTAAGTTTATATTTTCACTGTAATCCTGTGTAGCTCAGTTGGTAGCGCATGGTGTTTGCAATGCCAGGGTTGTGGGTTCGATTCCCATGGGGGTCCAGTATGAAAATGTATGCACTAACTGTAAGTTGCTCTGGATAAGAGCATCTGCTAAATGACTAAAATGTAATAGTACATTACAGACAGTATATATCATACATTATATGTTTATACTTTACAAACAAACCTTTTCATTATGTAGTTCTCAAAGTCTGTAGTAGACTAACCAGTTTAAAATCTATATCAAACGGTTGAGTGATTATCAATTAAGAGCTTTCGGATTAAGTAATAGTCAAACGTATTTTAACATAATGAGAAGACAATCATATTAAAAGTAAGGTGAGCATTGCATTGTGAAAATAAATTACTGTATATGAACATGTAATGCAATGTGAAATATGTATTTCTAGATTAAACACTGATTAAGTTGTACTAAGTCAATTGAAAATGTGCTTAGAGTTTTGAAACAACAGCCTTTTTGATGATCTGTTTTGAGTTTTGAACTAAGCGTTGTGAAAATGTACCACATACTTGTGAAAATTGCATCAAAGCAAATCGAAAAGCTGTTAACACCTTTGAGATTCTATGCTGATGTTCAGGCCCAAATAGACCAATGAAATTGTAGAACAGATTGAAAGATGGAAAACAAAATCCAGAGCTGCTGACTAAGGAACAATCAATACTGGGGAAGAGCATAGAGAAAGGAGGAAAGATGAGGGAAATGGAAAAAGGCAAAAAGTTAAGATATATCAGTAGAAAAGGAGAGAGAGATCACAGGTGTGAGCTGCTTCGTCTGTGCAAACTGGAAAGCGTTGGGGCAGTCCTCCCGTTGGATTATGGGATTACGGTCAGGACGGGCGGTCATGCGAGTGTTGTGGTCGGCACTGACCCTGCTTACAGCCAGATTACCCTGGTGAGGTGAGTTTGCTTCAACCTGCCTCCTGTCACGTCCTCTGGCTCTCCCTCCTTTCCCTGCCTCACACTGGCTCTTTCTCTGGCTGGATGGCTGTCTACCGCAGGTCTCCCTCCCTATGGTTCACCACACCACCCGTCCACCCATGTCTCCCTGGTCAGTCACTAACCTGACTGACTCCCTGACTTCCTCCTGCCTCCAGAACAGTACATGCCTTGGGGTTGAAGCTTCCTGGGGCGTTAGGACACCTGTCTGTGGGGAAGCCTACCTGGATACTACATAGACACCAGACGCATCTTCTCCTTGACCACCTTGAAGACCCTGGGAGCGGTTGACGTCCTGATAGTCCTGACCAGTGCTGCTCACCCAGTCCAGCAGAGTTTAGCTAGCTAGCATCAGGTGAATCCATGAAGTGTCCATCTGTCCGGACCAGCAAATCAGAGGTGAGTGACTTTCTGACCTGCAGCCTAAGACCTTTGACCTTCTGTCAGACAGCACAGCCAGGGAGCCTAGACCACCTCTGACCCCAATAGCGACATCATTAATATGGAGTGGTAATGGAGATGTAGTGGTATGGTGGCTCTAGCTGATAGTGGTGCTCTCCCTGCATGTGGGACTTCTACTCTTACTATGATACATAGCTTAGTAACACTTAAAGCCTGCATGTATAATGCACTTTATAATGTCTTTTAGCCTTTCAGACAAATTCTGGGAAGGATGAGACATTGGCTCATTCCGTAAATGTGTCTTTTTCAATGACGGCAAAATGTTCCAGTCCTCTTCCACATTGAAGTTCCACAGAAAGAGCAGGATACGTTTTTGCTGCAACCTAAGAAATCCAAATAAAGTTTAGAGAGGGATTTTTACATTTAGAGGGGGATTCCTAAGTTTAGAGGTGGATTCCTAAGTTTAGAGGGGGATTCCTAAGGGTCTAAGTTTAGCACTGTACTATTCCAGTCCTTTTTCAAGGCAGGGAGTGACTTGGATTAGAGTGAATTGAATGTGTCAAATAACACATAGCTGGGACAAATATATAAACTGAGTGTTCAAAACATTAGGAACTTCTGTCTGTAGCATCTGAACCGTTTGGGCTGCAAACTAATATGACCCCACTATGGAAAGGGGAGATGCTACAAACCCCACAAGTGTCAAGGGACTCGTCTGAAGGTAACTGGTACCAGTAAAAAAAAAAAAAAAGGATATATGGAGGTAGTTTTGTGCCAACAAAAGAAACAGGGTTAAATATGTGTCCAAAAACCAAAAATATTTCCTTAGCTTACTTATATCTCCTAGATATAGGAAATACACTTCAAAACCTTATCCCCCCACCCCAAAGGCTTAGACCTTTAGAGGTTAACCTGTCTCCTCCCCTTCAGTTACACTGATTGAAGTGGATTTAACACGTGACATCAATAAGGGATCCTAGCTTTCACCTGGATTCACCTGGTCAGTCTATGTCATGGAAAGAGCAGGTGTTCCTAATGTTCTGTCCACTCAGTGTATCTATATGACAACCACAGCACAATGGGTTCTTGTCCATGATATCGGTTAACTGATTTCTAAAACCATGGTAGTTAATCCTTTAGGCTTTACATAGAATCCAATATGTTCACATGCTTTGTGGTGTCCCCTCCCCTTCATGCCTGATCAGTAAAACAAACAAAAGCAGATTACTGTTAAAGGATTAGAGCTTTACCCAAAAAAGGACACATTTACAATTTTCCGGTACTATGGATTTACTGTTTTTCACGGGCTGTAATGATTGCGATCAATAATCACAGTGTAGTCTTCATTTTTGTAGTTGTCCTTGGTATGGCTCCCTCTGCTGCACTACAGAGTAATTACCGAGAATCATTACTGAGCGAGCAGCGTCTCAGTGATCCTCATGGCCAACATGGGGATCACTAATGAATCCAATTAACTCTTGTTAATGACCTTTTTGAGGCATCCTGTTCCTCTAGTCTAGTCTCCTCTGATGGCCCTGCAACTGACGTACACACATGCCTCATTCACATCATCAATCATCTCTTCTTTTGCTGTTTTAGGCTGTAGTAACTTGACAAGGAATGCCCACACGCATTTCAATACTACTTTCCTTTACTTTCAACCTAAGAAATAAAAGGTGTACAGCCATGTACAAACAGTACAAATACAGCTAAACGATACAGCCCACTCAACATGTGTTAGAGTCGCATTGTATAGATCCGACCCTGGGTGATGACATCATCGAAGGGGAAAGGTCACGGTCAATGCCAATGCCAATAATAACCATGCACACATGAATAGTAATCATACTATACTGCAGGTAATTACAATACATATTCAATGTAATTATTTATATAGTGTCCACTCTATAACATAGGCCTAGTCATGGAAGGCCAAATAAGTTTGAATAAGAATCACACGAGTCAATGAGAATGGTTTAAAAAATGACTGGCAGCGACATGGGGCTGACTAGGGATGATTGGCGCAGCCTGGCAATATGATTAGCTTGTTGACGTGTGATTCATTTTTATTGTTGACAATGATTCAGTGAGAGGCATACAATGTTATAATGTGATAACAGGTTTGCAATGTTAAAGTTGGCATGTAGACAGCTGAGGGTGCCGTGTTGTGTCTCCAGGGCTATGGTTGGTTGTGAGGGCCTGGAGGCGTGGTGAGATACAGAGGCAGCAGGCAGCTCCATGGCGTGGACTGAGCTGGAGCTCCGGGCAGGGCTCAGAGCTGGGCTACACAGGGCCCTACTACCACTTCTCCTCCAGGGGTTGATGCTCCTTACCTTCCCCTGCCTTGGTGGTCCCCCACAGCCGGCACGCAATCCTCTGTCACCAGGGCAGCCTTTTCTAGTACTATGGGGAATCCCCAACAAGGCGTGTTCTATACGTCCTGACCCAGGAGCCTTTGGGATGGAGAGAGAGGGCCGCGTGTCCATGTTTTATGAGGACACTCTGGGGAAATACCCCTATTACACTCACCAGGACCAGCCGGTGAATGGGGGTCTTCCCCAACACACCAGACTGGATGGACACCTCCAGAAGACAGGGGAGGACCTGGTGGCAGCGCTACCCTCCACAGGGTACCAGGGCCTGGGGGTACTGCGTTGGGGCCAGTGGTCCCCGCAGTGGGGAAGGAACCGTGAGAAACAGGGCATCTACCTGGAGGGCTCCAGGGCTCTGCTGAGGACCTTCTTCCCTGACTGGACCACTGAGGAGGTGGAGAAGTGGTCTCAGGTAAGATCCTCATCAATACCAGTTTAGAGTAATAGGAGAAATAGATGTAATAAATGCTATTCAACATCACAGTTGTCTCATAATGATGTCATCCCGTTCCCCAGGTGGACTTTGAGGCAGCGGCCCAGTCCATCCTCATGGAGACGCTGTGGGAGGTGAGGAGGCTCCGCCCCAAGGCTCTGTGGGGCGTGTCCCCGTACCCCAACTGCTACAACTCTGGCCCCGCCCAGTCGCTGTCCAATTACACAGGTCGCTGTCCCGCCACCGAGATGGCGTTGAACGACGAGCTGCTGTGGCTATGGAAATGCTGCTCTGCCCTCTACCCCGCCCTCACACTAGAGAAGTTGCAGGGCGGGACCTCAGGGACCAGACTGTACACGTCCAATCAGATCCGAGAGGCACTGAGAGTGGCAGGCTTGGCCGGGACCGCCTACGACCTTCCTGTGTTCCCATTGGTCAGGAGTGTCTATACATCAACCAATACTTTTCTGTCTGAGGTGAGATAGTGCTGGGTGGAAGTAGATGTTACCATGTTTTTGAAAGTGGTTTCTCTTTGTCTGTTGGTTCTGTAACAAGTGTATAACAGAGTGATGTTCCCTCAGGCGGACCTGGTCAACACCATAGGTGAGAGTGCTGCCATGGGGGCAGCAGGGGTTATCCTCTGGGAGAAAGATCAAGGTGTCTTCTCTTCAAGGACTCAGGTACACATCTCTTCAATTGTCCATACATTCAGTCAGTCAGACTACCGTGGGTCTGAGGTCTAAGAATGACAACATTTCACCTGTCTGCCCCCAGAGAGCCTGCTCAGAGCTGGCCACGTTCGTGCGTGAGGTCCTGGGCCTGTACGCCGTCAACGTGACCACAGCCGCCCGCCTGTGCAGCGTCTCCCTGTGCCAGGGGCGTGGCCGCTGCGTACGCCGCAAACCCGGGAGCTCCGCCTACCTGCACCTGCCGCCCTCCAACTTCCTGATGACGCAGGGGAAGGTGGAAGGGGTGCAGGCCACAGGCCAGCTGGATCCTGGAAACCTGGAGGCCTGGAAGAGGGACTTCCAGTGCCAGTGGTATGAGTCCATGGAGGGGGCGGCTGCCGACGAGGAGGTCCCCAAGGACAGGGCACAGGGAGCCCTTCCTCCCACACTGAATTCCCCCTTGTTGAGTGAGCTGAACCAAGGGACCAGGCCCACCCTCGCTCTGTCAGACCACAGTGGACCATCACTCACGACACCTCTCCTGCGTCTACTGCTGGTATTAGCCACAGCTCTAAGCCTGAACACAGACTTATGCCTGAACCTCTGACTAACCTGCTGGACTATCAGGTCGGGCTCAGGGGGCTAAACACACTGTCGTACCAGTGTATACTTTTTTGGGGTGGAACAGAAACTCTTAAGAGGTGTTTCTATTTCGAACAAAGAAATGTTGTGAACAGAGACTACTATTCTATTTTGGAGACTGTGGATGTTTTTATTGTCTGTACAAGTAGATCAAACAACAACCTTTTATTCATAGGATTTGTGGTTAACATTGCCGTCATTTCTCGTCTCGTCAACAGTTGTGTGTATTCAGTTCATAACATTGCAGTACTGGGTGTTTCTTTTATAACTCATTTTTGTTTTTCTGCACACTTTTTTTCCTTCTTCACGCTACTCAGCTCTACTCCTTACATGTGAATGGCTATGTTGTGACGAACCTGTAATATGGTTCACAACTTGGTTTCCTCAAACAATGTAAACACATTCTACAACATGTTCCTGCAGTCATATCAATTGAGATGGCTTCACCATTACCTTTGTGTTCTTACCGGTCATGCTATTGCGTTTACAATAAATCATACCTCTGTGAAAATGTACTAATATTTTCTATAAAATGTTGTTGATGCAGTCTAGATGTCCTGTCCTGTATCAGTCTAGATGTCCTGTCCTGTATCAGTCTAGATGTCCTGTATACACGTCATCACAACCACATCCAGGAACAAAACAGACAGCTACTCTTTGCAGCTCATGTACATTTATTGTGTTATTTTTCTTAAAATATACACTCAGGACGAAGGGTACCTAAATCATTTCTTTGTTACAGAAAGAGATATGTACAGAGGTGCTTCTGATTGTACAGATTAAGAGCAGTTAGAGAGGAGGCCATCTCTCCCTCCCCAGCCAAACATGCACCCCCCAAAGTCTATAGTACCACAGCCCATCCCCCTTTATATCCAGTGTGAGGGTGCTGCCTTCTTATCTAGGTGGGGCTTCAGCAGGTCTGACGACATCTGGTAGCATCCAAGTCCTTCATGGGCCATGGTACAAGAAGCCAGTAACGGCATGCTACATGTAACTGCTGTCCAGAACCTCTCACCATGGCAAAACAATTTAGGCCAAATAGATATGTTCGATATTGAGACAGGCCTACCTACTCAGTACCAACCTACCAGACAACCTGTGAAATGACAGAAGGTACCACAGTCTCCTAAAGCGCAACATATTATCCAGGGATCAGAGAGGAGAGCTCCACAGGGAATGGCTTTTGGTTGGTAACAGGTATGCAACATGACGTCTGGAGGGACTGGTAACAGGTATGCAACATGACGTCTGGAGGGACTGACATTTAAACAACATAATACGTACCCCCACCTGTCTCATCTTACTAGTTTCAGGAACCTGCCTAAGAAGTGACTAACATCTAAACCATCTTATCTCAACTGTTCCAAAAGCTCACTCTCCATATGAGAGAACGAGAGAGTGCCCCCGTGTTGGCAGAAGCAGTTAGTACAATCTGAACCAAGTGGGTTGGACGGTAAATAAGAGAAGCATCAAGTGCTCTGTTTCCTTCAAGTTCTGTCAGGGGGAGGGACTCCTAGCCGAATGAGCATTTCCGGGTGGAGGAGGGGTTTGAAGCAGGACGTCTCCATGGGGAGGGGTGAGGGGGAGAAGCAGATCATCCATGAAGCTAGCATGATTAGTAGCAGTGATTCCAGGCGGGAGGGAGGGGATCGTTAGGTTAGAAAAGGGTCTGCAGTGGAAGAGGGTCTCTGGGGGAGGGGTTTCCAGGTTAGAGGGGTCTCCGGGGGGGGGGGGGTCTCCAGGTTAGAGGGGTCTCCAGGGGGGAGGAGTCTCCAGGGGGGAGGGGCTACTTGCAGATGGCCTCCAGGGCATCCAGGGTGCGCTTGATGTCCCGGATCTGGGCGGCCAGAGTGTGGATGGGCTGCATGGAGCGGTCCAGCTCCTCACAGCGCGCCATCAGCGTGTACATTCCCTATGAACACACACGCGCTACAATAAGGACATTATACTTATGACAAGAAGCATCTGTGACTATCGATCAGTATTCAGTGCTCATCCTTCCATTCACGTCTGGCCAAGCTATCTGTTCTCTCACCTTTATGCTCATGTCCACAGACTCCCCCAGGCTGTCCACTGAGTCTCTGTAGGTCTGGATGTAGCCCACACTCAGCGCTGTCATCTGGACACACACACACATTGATAAAAGACATACAGTATATAGCATAGCAGACAATAACTCTGGGCAACTTACAATCAGAGCATTACAATAGCAGAGCAGAACTAAAAGGACGGAAGGGAGATCAGAATGATTTGAGTGAGTACGTGTGAATTAATAAATGAATGACATTTTATTTTCGTGTCAAATCGCCAGCTGGCAACCCATCACTTATGGGATTAATTGACACAAACAAACATTACAATGATTCACAGTGATAGTTCAGTGAAAATTCTTCCGACGTTCTGCGCAGCGCGCACCGCATAAAGAATGAAAAATAAATCAATAAATAATAGTAGAGAAGGTTATGCAAGCATTAAATAACCCTAGAGCAGTAAAAATATAATACAAATAAATACAGAAATAAATACAGAAACATTTGTGTGTGTGTGGTGTGGACAAACTGAGCTCACGTACGTTCTGGATGGTTCCGTTGAGGCTGCGCATCATTAGCTCCACGCTGTGGGCAACTTCCTGTGTGTGTCTCTGCAAGTCCACCAAGACAGCAGGGTCGATGGGAGGGATGTCAGCCGGCCGCCGCAACGACGACCCCCGACCTCTACTGCTGATGGAACCCGAACAGTCCGCTGGACTCAGAAAGAAAGAAAGAAAATAAAGAAAAACACACACCGGAAATGACTATGTTATCTGACGGTCTACAAAGCAAACCAAATCCTCCTCCCTCATACAAACTGCTGTGTGAGTAATCCGTAATCCCACCCTTCCTGAAGGTGCTAATCTAATCAGTAGATTAGAGGGAAAGGGTAGATTGATTCGATTTGGAACTCAGCCTACAACTGCAACTTCAAACACTGACGCGTCGCTGAAATAACACCAGAAAAGGCATTTTGTGGATCAGCATTTCTCTGATCACCAGGGTCGTATTCAGGCCCATCGTAAGCAAAACGTTTTGCAATGGAAAACGGAGATGTCTTACTGGACAAGTTCAGATGGTCTCCCTGTTTCAGTCCTTTTCTTTCCAGTTTGGTACCTAATGAATACAACCCTGGTGACTAATTATCCAATCCCCCATCCCGGTCTCCGCGGTCCCCCGGTGCTGGTACTCACAGTCACAGTCACAGTCCAAACTGGGCTTGGAGCTCATCTTGATCTTCTGCTCCAGGTTGCGGCAGATGTAGTGGGTCAGGTCCCCGTCGTGGCTAACTGTTCCCTCCAGCTCCAGGGCAGAGGAGATGGTGGCCCTGCGGCCCTCTGGCTGGCCCCCCCGGCCCCCACCCCGGGCCCCTCCACCGCACGCCTGGCTGATCTCGTCCAGGCTCTTGCTGTCCTGCATGCCCCGAACGATGCGCTCCCGCTCTGGGACGTTCCGCACGCGCACCTGGGCCATGACATGGGGCGGACAAGGGCTGCTGTCTGACGACTCCCCCTTGGCTGGGGCAGAGCTGGGGCCCGGAGCTGCTGCCGAGGGCTCCTCTGTAAACTGAGGGGAAGACGCAGTCTTACACATAACAATCCTCAAGATCCTCCAGACATATAAGCATGCTGCACTGCACAATGGATTAAAAATACACTGATGATAACTACTCGAGGGAAAATGTACTTGCTACGATTGTGATATGACTCACCTAGCTATTTTAAAATGAATGCACTAATTGTAAGTCACTCTAGATAAGAGCATCTGCTAAATGACTCAAATGTTAAATGTTAATGAAATAAAGTACTATAGTACTATTCTCCAGCTGATGGCTCTGGCACTTTAACGTTAACAATTATGTACAGGAGCAGTAGCAGTCAATATGACAGACTCACCTCAGCTGAGACTTCAGCCTGTGTGTTTCCTGCATGCTGCTCCACTCTCTCCTTTTCACACTCTTCCTCCTCCTTTTCCTCCTCTGTTTCTGCAACACAGCAGCTAGAAGGCTCTGTGTGCTCTGTCTCTGACTGCTTTTTGTCTGTGCTGTGAGTGTCCCCCTCTGGGGCTGTGTCTTTGGATGGCATGCCTGTGTGCTGCCAGTCTCCAGACAGAGTCTCGTTGAGGGGCATACCTGTTTGGGGGGGTCCAGTGAGGGACATGTCTTTGGAGGGCACGTGTGGGTCTGGCTCTGTGTCTGCTGTGCATGTGGTAGTGGGGAGGGAGGGGTGTGCTGGGAGCGTGTCTGTGTGTTGTTGTGTGTCTGAATGGGACGTGGTGTTGTGAGGAGTGTCTATGGGGTTTTCTTGTCCATCGCATGCTCTCTCCCCATCCACACAGTTCTCTGTCTCTCTAGGGGTCACATCAAGGGATCCCTGCCCAGGACTGGGCATCCTACTCCCAAACTTCAGGAGCTGTGTGGGGGTAGTAGGGGCATGGGTGTACGGGCCATTCACACTGCAGGATTCCGGGGAGTGCTGTGTATCCACCCCATTGGCTGCTTCCGGCAAGTCTGTGCCAATCACAGGGAAGAGGCTCATCCCTCCACCTGCTGCATAAAATACATGTCAGATAACAACTGACACACTCTCCTCCCTATGCATACATACAACTGGGTCTGACTCTACAAATCAATGCACATCAACTTGCTCACCCAGGGCTCCAGCTCTTTTTTGTTAGTGGGTTTTGCTTCCTTTTTGCTTTTAAGGGGGGTTGGGAGAAAGACTTGAGAATTTTGTGTGATATGTTTTCTATTCAAGTCTCTTGCTAGTACGTCTAGCCAGCTTGCAAGCATACATCGGAAGACCCACCAAACTAAACTGTCAACAATACAACTTTGCAGGTCAATGCAATCCAACAAACACAAGAAAACTAAATGATCAAAGGTCGAGTGACTGTACAATAAGCGATATAAGAATATCTTTAGCCACCAACAGCGCCTGTGTTTATACTACGTAGCTAGGTACTAGTAGCTGGCTATCAGTGTGATTAGTTACAGCTAGCTAGCAGCAGGAAACTGTAAAACAATTAGCAATAAGTACCATCAGACCATAAATAATGGTCCCAACATCTAGCAAGCAAGTCGACATATTGATGTCATTATCAGACATAAGCTAGCAATCAGTCACATGACGTTAGCTCGCAGGCTAGCTAGCTAGCTGTCGATGATAGCAAGGCAAGCAGGCCTCGGAATTTTATCTTGTTTTTAGTTCCCTTGTTATTCCGTGTCAAGAGTTACCACCTGGCAATGTGTGAGATGACTTACTTTCAGGAAAGTAAAATATTTGGCCGATTTGAGCGTAATCAAATAAATAAACACTTACCACTGTAGTTCTTTCCTGGAGATGTAGTCAACCATGAAACTGTGTCGAGTCCGCTCTGTATATTCTTCCATACAACCTGAAATAGAAAACGCAATAGTTCCGCATAATGATGCAACGAATTATAGGCTAACTCACCACAGTCTCACATGATGATAATATGCAGTAGTATGATGTTATCTTTAATAAGTATAATTTAAACCTATAATAATTGTAAATACTAAATCATTTCAGAATTAAGTTGTATTTAATTGAATTCAATGAAGTACAGTAAATCATTCATGTCTACTTAGGGACAGATCGAAAATTACTGGGGGGGAGGGGAGGTAGTGCGTTATTTCCCTGGTTTACATTCGCTCTTCTGCTCGTATTTTCCCTATAAACAATGGCTTGACTTACTTTGATATTACCCTAATAAAGTTTAGAAACGTTTGTGATGTTTTGGTATGGTGTGGCTATTATTAAGCTTTAGCTGCTGCAGGCCTATGCTATGAAGGCAGTGTGCCCCGGCGCTCCAACTGACTCCGACAGTTGAACTTGAGGTGAGGAAGACTGTTTCAGGCCTACCAGAGTTACTCCTATAATCGAACAATATAATGCTTATCTTTATGCAAAATATTTGGTGAGAAACTTTACGAATTACCCTCCTTCTGTACGTCTATACAGTGCGTTCGGAAAGTATTCAGACCCCTTCATTTTTTCCACATTATGTTACACTACAGCCTTATTCTAAAATGGATTAAAGAAAAAAATCCTCATCAATCTACACACAATACCCATAATGGCAAAGCGAAAAAAAAGCTTTTTTATTATTTTTTGCAAAACAGAAATACCTTATTTACATAAGTATTCAGACCCTTTGCTATGAGACTCGAAATTGAGCTCAGGTGCATCCTGTTTCCACTGATCATCCTTGAGATGGTGCTACAACTTGATTGGAGTCCACCTGTGGTAAATTCAATTGATTGGACATGATTTGGAAAGGCACACACCTGTCTATATAAGGTCCCACAGCTGACAGTGCATGTGAGAGTGCTTTACAAGTGGGATGCACTGTTGAGCGCTACATGCCATGCTTTCCACCTGGCTACCCCTACCCCGGCCACCAGCTCTGCACCCTCTGCTGCAACTTGCCCATGTACGCTTATCACGCTGCGCCTTGGTCCGTATCCTCCGAGGCCGCCAGATTAAGGGGGTCCTTGGTTCAGAGGGAACAGAAGGAAAGTGTAGAGGCACGGCGAGAGGAGCTGGTTAGGCAGCAGAAGGAGCGGGGGTTAATGAAGGAACCCAGTCCCGCTCCTCGCACCAATCAAGTGGTGCGTGTCGCCAGTCCGGTCCGGCCCGTTCCTGATTCCCGCACTAAGCCAGTGGTGGGTGTTCCCAGTATGGTTTGGCCCGTTCCTGCTCCTCGCATCAAGCCAGTGGTGCGCATCGCCAGCCCGGTCCGGCCTGTTTCTGTCCCTCGCACCAAGTCAGTGGTGCGCGTCGCCAGCCCGGCCCGGCCTGTTCCTGCCCCGTGCACCAAGCCAGTGGTGCGCGTTGCCAGCCCGGTCCGACCTGTTCCTGTCCCTCGCACCAAGCCAGTGGTGCGCATCGCCAGCCCGGTCCGGCCTGTTCCTGCCCCTCGCACCAAGCCGGTGGTGCGCGTCGCCAGACCGGTCCGGCCTGTTCCTGCGCTCCGCACCAAGCCAGTGGTGCGTGTTCCCAGTCCAGTCCGGCCTGTTCCTGTCCCTCGCACCAAGCCAGTGGTGCGCGTCGCCAGCCCGGTCCGGCCTGTTCCTGCTCCCCGCACCAAGCCAGTGGTGCGTGTTCCCAGTCCAGCCCGGCCTGTTCCTGTCCCTCGCACCAAGCCAGTGGTGCGCGTTGCCAGCCCGGTCCGGCCTGTTCCTGTCCCTCGCACCAAGCCAGTGGTGCGCGTTGCCAGCCCGGTCCGGCCGTTCCTGCTCCCCGCACCAAGCCAGTGGTGCGTGTGTCCAGTCCGGCACGGCCCGTGCCTGTTCCTCCGGTGCCTGGTCCGGCACCGGTCAGCTGCTCCACTCCGGAGCCAGAGCAATCCGCTCCACCGGGGTCCGGTCCAACTCCTGTCAGCGGATCCACTCCGGAGCCAGAGCAATCCGCTCCACCGGTGCCCAGTCCAGCTCCGGCCAGCGGCTCCAGTCCGGAGCCTGTACAGATCGATCCACCGTTGTCGGGTCCAGCTCCAGTCAGCGGTGCCAGACCAGACCAGGGGCGCAACGGGGAGGTGGAGAGAAAGTGGTTGTCACGCCCGGAGCCGGATCCACCTCCGAGGCGGAATGCCCACCCGGTCCCTACCCTGTTGTGTTTGTGTGGCGCGGTCGCAGTCCGCGCCTTTGGGGGGGGGGGGTACTGTCACGCCCTGGCTCTGGGGACTCTTAAATGTTGAGCCAGGGTGTGGAGTTTCTATGTCATATTTTCTATGTTGTGTTTTCTAGATCGTGTAGATCTATGTTGGCCAGGGTGGTTCCCAATCAGAGGCAGCTGTAGCTCGTTGTCTCTGATTGGGGACCATACTTAGGCAGCCTGTTTGGCACTAGTCAGTGTGGGATCTTGTTCCGTTAAGGTTTGTTTTGGGTAACCTAGGACTTCACGTTTCGTTTATTTGTTGTTTTGTCGTGAGTTAAGTACTGAATAAAATGTACGCTTATCACGCTGCGCCTTGGTCCGTATCCTCCATAAACGATCGTGACAAAATAGCCTTGGTTTCTCAAATGACTGCCTCGCCTGGTTCACCAACTACTTCTCAGATATAGTTCAATGTGTCAAATCGGAGGGCCTGTTGTCTGGACCTCTGGCAGTCTCTATGGGGGTGCCACAGGGTTCAATTCTCGGGCCGACTCTATTCTCTGTGTATATCAATGATGTCGCTCTTGCTGCTGGTGACTCTCAGATCCACCTCTACGCAGACGACACCATTTTGTATACATCTGGCCCTTCATTGGACACTGTGTTAACAAACCTCCAAACGAGCTTCAATGCCATACAACACTCCTTCCGTGGCCTCCAACTGCTCTTAAACGCTAGTAAAACTAAATGCATGCTCTACAATCGAACGCTGCTTGCACCCGCCTGCCCGACTAGAATCACTACTCTCGGCGGGTCTGACTTAGAATATGTGGACAACTACAAATACCTAGGTGTCTTGTTAGACCGTAAACTCTCCTTCCAGACTCACATTAAGCATCTCCAATCCAAAGTTAAATCTAGAATCGGCTTCCTATTTCGCAACAAAGCCTCCTTCACTCATGCTGCTAAACATGCCCTCGTAAAACTGACTATCCTACCGATCCTTGACTTCGGTGATGTCATTTACAAAATGGCTTCCAACACTCTACTCAGCAAGTTGGATGTAGTCTATCACAGTGCCATCCGTTTTGAAACCAAAGCCCCATATACTACCCACCATTGTGACCTGTATGCTGTCGTTGGCTGGCCCTCACTACATATTTGTCGCCAAACCCACTGGCTCCAGGTCATCTATAAATCACTTCTAGGCAAATGCCGCCTTATCTTAGCTCATTGGTCACCATAGCAACACCCACCCGCAGTATGCGTTCCAGCAGGTATATCTCACTGGTCATCCCCAAAGCCAACACCTCCTTTGGTCGCCATTCCTTCCAGTTCTCTGCTGCAAATGACTGGAACGAACTGCAAAAATCTCTGAAGCTGGAGACACTTATCTCCCTCACTATCTTTAAGCATCAGTTGTCAGAGCAGCTTACCGATCACTGCACCTGCACACAGCCCATCTGTAATTAGCCCACCCAACTACCTCATCCCCATATTGTTATTTACATTGTTATTTATTTTGCTCATTTGCACCCCAGTATCTCTGCACATCTATCACTCCAGTGTTAATACTAAATTATAATTGTAATTATTTTGCACTATGGCCTATTTATTGCCTTACCTCCATAACTTACCACATTTGCACACACTGTATATAGATTTTCTATTGTGTTATTGACTGTACGTTTAGTTTATTCCATACATATCTCTGTGTTGTTGTTGTTTTTACCGCACTGCTTTGCTTTATCTTGGCCAGGTTGCAGTTGTAAATGAGAACTTGTTCTCAACTGGCCTACCTGGTTAAATAAAGGTTAAATAAAATAAAAAATGTGTAGGGGTGCCCATGGGGCTAGGGATCAGAAATGTCACGGGCGAGAGACGCAGGTTGAGGTTTCCAGGGTTAGAGTAGTGCAGAAGTTGTCATATGCTGAGGCAGTGAAGAAACTAGAGGAATATGGTTCAAGGGGGAGGGATCCTGAGAGGAGTGGTGTAAGTAGTAGATCTGTACCAGTACAGAGGGATAAACCAACAAATGATATATGTTTCAGTAAGATTGGATTTTGGGCATTTATTGCAATGGTTATCAACTGTACTGCAGGGATGGAACGTAATTCGCAGAAAATAGAGGTTGTGGTGGCAGATGCAGAGAGGTATTTGGGTGTGTGAGACTTAACATACTGGAATATATTCCGGGATTCTTCCGATGGCATTGAGGAGTACACCACATCAGTCACTGGCTTCCTCAACAAGTGCATCGATGACGTCGTCCCCACAGTGACTGTACGTACATACCCCAACAAGAAGCCATGGATTACAGGCAACATCCGCACTGAGCTAAAGGGTAGAGCTGCCGCTTTCAAGGAGCGGGACTCTAACCCCAAAGCTTATAAGAAATCCCGCTATGCCCTCTGACGAACCATCAAACAGGCAAAGCGTCAATACAGGACTAAGATCGAATCGTGCTACACCGGCTCCGATGCGAGCTGCCCAGTGACACGAGCCTACCAGACGAGCTAAATTACTTCTATGCTCGCTTCGAAGCAAGTAACACTGAAACATGCATGAAAGCATCAGCTGTTCCGGATGACTGTGTGATCACGCTCTCCGTAGCCGATGTGAGTATGACCTTTAAACAGGTCCACATTCACAACGCCGCAGGGCCAGACGGATTACCAGGACGTGTACTCCGAGCATGCGCTGACCAACTGGCAAGTGTCTTCACTGACATTTTCAACCTCTCCCTGTCTGAGTCTGTAATACCAACATGTTTCAAGCAGACCACCATAGTCCCTGTGCCCAAGAACACTAAGGTAACCTGCCTAAATGACTACCGACCCGTAGCACTCACGTCTGTAGCCATGAAGTGCTTTGAAAGGCTGGTCATGGCTCACATCAACACCATTATCCCAGTAAACCCTAGACCCACTCCAATTTGCATATCGCCCCAACAGATCCACAGATGATGCAATCTCTATTGCGCTCCCCACTTCCCTTTCACACCTGGACAAAAGGAATACCTATGTGAGAATGCTATTCATTGACTACAGCTCAGCGTTCAACACCATAGTGCCTTCAAAGCTCATCACTAAGCTAAGGAACCTGGGACTAAACACCTCCCTCTGCAACTGGATCCTGGACTTCCTGACGGGCCGCCTGCAGGTGGTAAGGGTAGGTAACAACACATCTGCCACGCTGATCCTCAACACAGGGGCCCCTCAGGGGTGCATGCTCAGTCCCCTCCTGTACTCCCTGTTCACTCATGACTGCATGGCCAGGCACGACTCCAACACCATCATTAAGTTTGCTGATGACACAACAGTGGTAGGCCTGATCACCGACAATGACGAGACAGCCTATAGGGAGGAGGTCAGAGACCTGGCCGTATGGTGCCAGGACAACAACCTCTCCCTCAACGTGATCAAGACAAAGGAGATTATTGTGGACTACAGGAAAAAGAAGAGGACTGAGCACACCCCCATTCCCATCGACGGGGCTGTAGTGGAGCAGATTGAGAGCTTCAAGTTTCTTGGTGTCCACATCACCAACAAACTGACATGGTCCAAGCACACCAAGACAGTCGTGAAGAGGGCATGACAAAACCTATTCCCCCTAAGGAGACTGAAAAGATTTGGCATGGGTCCTCAGATGCTCAAAAGGTTCTACAGCTGCACCATTGAGAGCATCCTGACAGGTTGCATCACTGCCTGGTATGGCAACTTCTCGGCCTCCGACCGCAAGGCACCACAGAGGATAGTGCGTACGGCCCAGTACATCACTGGGGCCAAGCTTCCTGCCATCCAGAACCTCTATAACAGGCGGTGTCATAGGAAGGCCCTAAAAATTGTCAGACTCCAGCCACCCTAGTCATAGACTGTTCTCTCTGAAAGCGGTACCGGAGTGCCAAGTCTAGGTCCAAGAGGCTTCTAAACAGCTTTCACCCCCAAGCCATAAGTCTCCTGAACATCTAATCAAATGGCTACCCAGACTATTTGCATTGCCCCCCCCCCCCCACCCCTCTTTTACGGTGCTGCTACGCTCTGTTTATTATCTATGCATGGTCACTTTAAAAACTCTACCTACATATACATATTACCCCAATTACCTCGACTAACCGGTGCCCCCGCACATTGACTCGGTACCGGTACCCCCTGTATTCAGCCTCGCTATTGTTATTTTTATTTTGGTATTCTTTCTTAAAACTGCATTGTTGGTTAAGGGCTTGTAAGTAAGCATTTCACTGTAAGGTCTACACCTGTTGTATTCGGCGCATGTGACAAATAAAATGTGATTTGATTTGAAGATTTGATTTGACATCAGAAGAGTTACAGGGTGTGTTAAGTGGTGGTGTCCCATCCTTTCAGGCTGTTGACCTGAAGTAGGACTAAATAGATTTAAATAGTGGAGTATGGTATTTATTATATAAAAATTTATGCACACATGACTGTAAGTCGCTTTGGATAAAAGCGTCTACTAAATGGCATATTATTATTTTATTATTATATTATTATTATTATTATTTTATTTTTTGTGAGTGTAGTGTTAGATGGTAGGGTATTTGTTGTATTTGATTATTATAATTTTAAAAAGCAAAGTACACAGAAGTTATACTCCAGTCTACAAGACTATTGGATGCCAACCGCCGTTAAACCTCATTGAAGAAAAAGAAGAAGTGCATTTCAGAGGCTCTTCTGTGGTGGTAGGGGATGTTACTCCCAGATCCTGTTGTTGATCTAACCTTGGTAGAGAAAATGAAAGATTGGTCAGATGTCAGTGATATAAGGAAACTGGTTGACAATTACATTGGTATAAGCTTTTATGCTTTTTTACCGCTTTTCACAGATGGATCCAAGGACCCAGATAGTGGGCGCACAGGAGCAGGCGTTTACGTTCCTGAATTTGATGTGCAGATATGTAGAAGACTAACAGAAGAACTGTCAGTATAATCAGTTGAACTGTTGGCGATAATAGTTGCCCTCCAGTGGGTGGAAACGTACAACCTGTTAGAATGATAGTATGCTCAGATTCTCTGTCTGTATTGAATAGTTTATCATCTGGTAAATCTAATAGCAGTGACCTACTATTGGAGGTATTAATGTTATTATGGAGAATTGAGAGAATGGGTGTAGTAGTGAGATTCTGCTGGGTCCCAGCACATTCAGGTGTGGGAGGGAATGTAATTGTAGACCAGTTAGCCAAAAGAGCTTTGAAACTAGATATAATTGATATTAATGTTCCACTGGGTAGAGGTGAGGCCAAATGTAAGACCAGAGCCATGTTGATAGATGTGTGGCAGAAGAGATGGGACTCTGAGCTCTAGGGCCGGCATTTATATGCCCTCCAAAAAAAAGGTCGGTGGACCAAGATTCAAAGGTCAGATTAGGAAGGAAGAGGTGGTGTTTGCTCGATTGCGCTTAGGACATTGTACATTGAACTCGTCATTACATTTGGTTGGCAAGCATGTGAATGGTTTGTGTCTGGAGTGTATGATCGATGAAATGGTGAAGCATGTGTTGTTATATTGTTGTAAGAATGTTGAAGAGAGGGAAAGATTGAAGTGTAGGGTCATTGACGTTGGACGGGGTTGGGGGGGTTGGAAGGGAGTTTGGGGATGGGGAGGGTCTATTAGACATTAGTAGGGCTCTTTTTTATTTTCTCAAAAGTACTGAGTTAGGAGGATTTAGAAATGTTGCAAACCGTGATTGACCACACACTCCAGCACAGTAGGTGGCGGCATGCACCTTTAACGTTGGTTTGCGGTCCGCCGTTATATCATAGAAGAAGAAGTGCTGAATTAGGTAGGAGGAACCCGATGGTCACTCTGACAGAGCTCCAGAGTTCCTCTGTGGAGATGGGAGAACCTTTCAGAAGGACAACCATCTCTGCAGCACTCCACCTATCAGGCCTTTATGGTAGAGTGGCCAGACGGAAGCCACTCCTCAGTAAAAGGCACATGACAGCCCACTTGGAGTTTGCCAAAAGGCACCTAAAGGACTCTCAGACCATGAGAAACAAGATTCTCTGGTCTGATGAAACCAAGATTGAACTCTTTGGCCTGAATGCCAAGCGTCACGCCTGGAGGAAACCTGGCACCATCCCTACGGTGAAGCACGGTGGCGGCAGCATCATGCTGTGGAGATGTTTTTCAGCTGCAGGGACTGGGAGACTAGTCAGGAAAGATGACTGGAGCAAAGTACAGAGAGATCTTTTATGAAAACCTGCTCCAGAGTGCTCAGGACCTCAGACTGGGGCGAAGGTTCACCTTCCAACAGGACCACGACCCTAAGCACACAGCCAAGACAACACAGGAGTGGCTTCGGACAAGTCTCTGAATGTCCTTGAGTGGCCCAGCCAGAGCCTGGACTTAAACCCATCGAACATCTCTTTAGAGACCTGAAAATAGCTGTGCAGCAATGCTCCCCATCCAACCTGACAGAGCTTGAGAGGATCTGCAGAGAACAATGGGAGAAACTCCCCAAATACAGGTGTGCCAAGCTTGTAGCGCCAAGACTCGAGGCTGTAATCGCTGCCAAAGATGCTTCAACAAAGTACTGAGTAAAGGGTCTGAATACTGATGTAAATAAGGTATTTCAGTTTTTTATTTTTAATACATTTAATAAAAACCTGTTTTCGCTTTGCCATTATGGGGTATTGTGTGTTGCTTGATGAGGAAAAACATGTATTTAATCCATTTTAGAAAAAGGCTGTAATGTAACAAAATGTGGAAAAAGTCAAGGGGTCTGAATACTTTCCGAATGCACTGTACATATTAAAATATGAATATCATACAGTGGACACTTAAGCCTTTGCATGCAATGCCCTGATACATTTAGTGCTCAAATCTCTGACAGCTGAACCAAGAGGTGAACAATTCTTGTTTTTAGAAAGTAGCCTAAATGTTATTTGTGGTTGTAAACATTATTTTGAGTTAATTTTATGAGGGGGGAGGGTGTTCAATTTATTTTACAGTACAAGGGAGGGTCATGTGAAATAATTTGTAACTTTGGGGAAGGGGGGGGCATTTCTTTTTTTATGACACCTTGAGTTGGACCAGCCCTTCTCCCCCAGTAAATTTCGATCTGTCCCTTATGAGCTTTGCATTCAGTGGCTGCATCTATACCCGAGTTCTCCATGCACTTATCTTTCTTCCCCACAGAGGGAGACAGAGACCATTGCCCATCACTTCTGATGTCACAGAGCTGTTTGCCACATGGCCATGAGTGTGTCATCTGTGCTGTGAGAGCCCCACCCATGCCATTCTCTGCTACAATCTTGTGATATTCAAGATGGGAGAAACATAGCAGATACACACATACTATCCCTGGGGATATCTGCGTGGACAGCTATAACATTAAGCTACAAGCACTAACTCATAGGGCCCAAGGTATTTGTTTTCTATAGTGTCACAATACATTCGCTTGTGTTCAAATACTGAGCCAACAGTCAACATTGTAAATTGTACGTTGATTTGTTTATTTGTTTAGAGGACACCAGTATCTAGGGAAACACACACAACAATAAACATACCATATGTTTAAACGCTATCTCACCACCATTTAGATGAAGTCTTAGTTGGACTTGAGGAGACCTAAAGGCCCTGAAGCATGTTATGTTCTGTGCTAGTCCAGAGAGAGCAGCTTACAGAGGGCAAACGTGACGGAGAAGAGGTTCAACCACATCTGAACCATGGCGATTGAGATCCGCCCAAACATAACCACCTCTCCCTCCATCCAAACAGCACAATGCACTGAAAATGTTTTTATGTGTGGTTTCCTTTTTTCAGTTCAGACTCAATGGGATATACTGTTTGTCAGAACCACTTGGCTATTTCAGTGTTTATATATTCTCATTAATGTTTGCGTTTTTTCTGCAGGCTAATGTTGAATGCATTCTTGTGAATTGGAAGATATAGGATGAGGAATGTGGGTTGTTGATAATGGATTGTTTGTACGTGGAGTAATAAAGTTGCAATGATACGAATCTTCCAGATCTATCATGTGTCCACACGCTGTGTTAGTGTGGGTATGAGTATGAATGTGTGTTTGTGTGTGTCTTATTGATGATGGACAAGTTTCCTATACCACAAAAAGGAAAGTAAGAAAACATACTGGTAAAATTGTGTATCTACACTGTGTGTCTCAACTTGGGAGAGACATTCGCAAAGAAATATTGGCACAGAGATATAAATATAGGCTACAAAATGAAATACGTATAATGAATGAGGGAAGGATCTGAACAAGGTCTTTGAGGAAAGCATAAACATTACGTTTCATTATAAAATACTTTCTTTATGGATTCCATCATACTTTATGGTAGTGAATAAAGCACGCACACACACACACACACACACCACACACACACACACACACACACACACACTAACGAGGACCTTGCTCAGTATTGGTTGCGTCTTTTATGTGGTAAAAGTCTGACCACATTTTAAATGTTCTCCGTCTCTCTCTGCTTTTATGCAGCTGCTCCAGAACTCGAAACAAAAGTTTATTTTTCTAAAGCATTAAAAGTGCTTTAGCTTTGCTGCATTTCATTTAGGCAGATTTGCTGGTTTGACTCTGAGTTTCCCCTTTTAATTTCTCTGATGCACTAATGTGAAACACACCCGGTATCAATGAGGCCAGTTGTGAGGAGTCAAGCTTGAGTTGAAAGCCTAATGAACACCACAGAGCTTTTACTAAATAAAACTGACCTCATACAACTACTGAAACTAACCGTTTGATTCAAAACAGAAATAAATATGACACACAAAGATAAATAAGGAAAATGTAGCTTCTTTTTTTTTACATCAAAGACAAATCACAAATGTTTTACCTTGAAGACACTTAAGTCTCTCTCACATGCTTGTGTCCTTTTGACTCCCTCTCTGTCTTTCATTAGGACAGATCCTAGCTTCACCTTCAGGGGATTTTTTTCTGTCTTATGAGACACCACATTCTTCCAGGTCCTTTTCATGCCTTAATATATTCTTTACCAGTCTCTTGGACATGCTGTACATCCTTCATCCAACACGCTATGCAACCACATTCACACTTCTGAGTCCAGCCCACACTGAGCCTCCTATGTCCCCATTCTACATGAATATGTGTTTTTGTAAATGTGTGTGTGTGTTTTTGAGAGAGTGAGACAGTGTTTGAGTGTGTAAGTTAGGAGAAAGCACATAGTATGCAGTGGAGCATCTAAGAGCTTCGTGGAGACCTCTGCTTGGGTTTGCTCCTACTCTTCCTCCCACCTCCTCCTCCTCCTCCTCCTCGGCCTCCATGTTTGTGCCTCTCGCCCTTGGGGCCGTCCCTTGTCTTGTGGTCACTGTCCTTGGTCTTATCCTGCTCGCGGTTGCGGCGGCGTCGGAAGCCCAGCCTCTGACAGTGCTGCTCCAGGCTGCTGGGGTGGATGAGGGCCATGACGTCCTGGTACCAGGGTTGGGAGGCATCTGGGCTGGAATTGGGGTTGGGATTGCTGGTGGACCAGGAGAGGGCGCGGGAGGGGCTCCACACACTCAGACGCACAGTGACGGCGGTCCAGCGGAAGCCGTGCTCCTCCAGTTGACAGTGGTACACACCAGAGTGACCCGTCTCGGCCCGACTGATCAGAACACCTCTCTCTGTCACCACCAGCTGCTCTCCTGACTGCAACTGCAACACAGAGACGAGTGTGAGTGTTTAGACCTGTGTGTGTCTGTGCATGTGTGTGTGTGCATATGTGTGTGTGCATGCGTGTAACTGCCTGTGTGTCAGTATGCACCTGATTCAGCTCAGGGCTGTTCTCTCCTGCCTGTTTGTACCAGGTGACGGCTGCATGTCTGGATTTGGGCAGGCACTCCAGGTATGTGCTGTTACCCTCAGCAACCATCATCATCCTCTGTTCTGCTTCCACTTGCAGACCAGCTGAATAGAGACAGAGAAAAATGTCACAATGTCTACTCTACACTGAGTATACAAAACATGCTCTTTCCATGATATAAACTGATCAGGTGAATCCAGGTGAAAGCTATGATCCCTTATTGATGTCACTTGTTAAATCCACTTCAATCAGTGTAGATGAAGGGGAGAAGACAGGTTAAAGAAGAATTTTTAAGCCTTGAGACAATTGAGACATGGATTGTGTATGTGTGCCATTCAGAGGGTGAATGGGATAAGACAAAATAAGTGCCTTTGAACGGGGTATGGTAGTAGGTGCCAGGCGCACCGGTTTGTGTCAAGAACTGCAACGTTGCTGGGTTTTTCACGCTCAACAGTTTCCCGTGTGTATCAAGAATAGTCCACCACCCAAATGACATCCAGCCAACTTGACACAGCTGTGGGAAACATTGGAGTCAACATGGGCCAGCATCCCTGTGGAATGCTTTCGACACCTTGTAGAGTCCATGCCCCAACTAATTGAGGCTGTTCTGAGGGCAAAAAGGGGGGGGGGGGGGGGGGGGGGTGCAACTCAATATTAGGAAGGTGTTGCTAATATTTGGTATACTCAGTGTATATAGACACCTAAGCTAGTGTATGTCTGTGAGAGTGCGGCTCTTGACAGTTCCTCCTCACCTCCTTGTATGACACACTGGGTCAGAGGATCCTCCTCATCACCAACCTGACGAGCATTCCTCCTTCAGTGAGAGGAAACCAAAAAAGACATCATGTTAGATAAGAGTATGTACTAAATGTGAGTATTCATGTTCATATGCCTATATAAATATGAGTAGGGCAGGCTTATAGCTACATGTACATGTGTTGGATGAGTGGGTACTGGGCTGTCATAGACTTAAAAGTAGAATAACTTTCATTTCCACTCCATTTAAACTTCATGTTTAGTTTATAACTTCATGTTTAGTAATATAACTGTGTGAAGTGCTAGGTATTCAATGTAGGTGTTGGATCATAATTGGGTTGAGTGTGAGCTGAGCGGGCCCACCTGCGTGCGATGGGCATGAAGGGGCTGCAGGCGTGTCCATCCCAGGTGCAGTAGGGATCTCTGGCCAGGCAGCACTCAGCGCAGGCCTGGCCGTACAGCTCACACTGGAACAGAGCCAACTGGGCCACACCCTCCGCAGAACCCACAAACAGCCACTGCTGTAGCCACACACACACACACACACACACAAAGAAAACAGAGAAGAAAGACATTCAGATCATTCCAGCGTGGCTCAGAGAGCAGCAGCCACAACCATCAGTTGTTTCAGGAATTCATGCCTTCGCTGATTCACACTTTCAACATTCATATAAGACTGAGACTGACTGCTACGGAACGTGTTTACTGGTGTGTATGTAGATTCCCTATCTCAGTGTAAGCCAGGCCTCATCGCTCGGTGGTTACCATAGCAACTGGTGATGAAGCTCTCCTTGAGAGAGAGATGAGTGTGTTGGGGGGGGGGGGGGGGGGGCAGTTGTTTGTGTATATTTGTGCCATACTTACTTTTTTCTTGGACAGTGTCATGGTAGTCACAGGTGACTTGTGCTGTGTGGAGAGAGGGGAAAATATGTTAGGGTAAACCTGAGGACAGAAGAAATTACAGATCTGTCAAAAAAAGGAAGAAAATAACCTACAGATTTCTATGTAAGGATACATCGTTGTACCTGGAAGACCTGCAGCTGTTCCAGGGTGACCTCCTGGGTGACACCGTGTTCTTTAGGGAGGTGGATCGACTTCAGCACCTGACCTGAGTCTGCAACACAGAGGACACTCCTGCTTGTACTGTACTCAAACACACACACGCAAGCACAACACGCACACACACATTCACAAAACCTCTTCCCGCACACACACACCTGTGCCAATGAACAGGACGTCATACTGTCCGTCCACTGCCTCTACTCGGTCCACCAGGAGTCGGCTGAACTTGTAGTGCACTCCCACCCTGACCAACAGGGGGCGCCCTCCCAGTGGCAGCACCGCCTCCTGCAGCAGAGGGTGGGTACGGCTGAAGAAGATGACGTCATCGGGATACTCCCGGGTGGAGCTGTAGCTACCGTATGTGCTGCTGGGACACTGGAGGGAGATAAAGAGAGCTGTATTGGCATCAAGCATTCAAAGACATGGATGGAGTTGGACATAAAATGGTTAGAGTTGGGTTTAAGTTAAGGTTGAGAAGAAAATAGTTGGCCCATTGGACTAGAGTTGTTGTTGAGCTAGAGTTGGGTCAAAGACAGTGCTTGTATTCCTTTTATTGTCAGAGAGCTTCGTCCTCAGTACATTTAGTATTACATGATGAATCAGAATATGGTGAGTAATGCTGGACAGGGAATGACAGCTCATTAGAAGAGAACTTACTGTGCCAGGTCTTGGGTAGGGGATCTTTCCTGTGTACTCGGCCCACTTGTATTGTGGTCCCTCCTTGTGGTAGAAGTTTCCTTTGTATGCCCGGACCACGTCCTGCATGCGGTACACACACACTGCTGAGCCATTCAGAATGTCACTATGGGGAAGAGAGGATTATTGCCTGTCAATCAACTGTCAAACACAATGAAACTCACACTGCCAGTCAGTTATGTGTTTGTTATCATCTGTCACTACAGACAGTACTGTCTGTTGTCTGTATGTCACACAGCAAATTCTCCAGTGTTAAATCAACACTGAGAGTGTTCAATTTAACACTGGTCCGGTGTCTATTAGGGTTCACACTTTTCAGTGTTAAATTAACACAGTGCTTAGTGTAAAGCCTTTTTTGCATATTACTTATTTTGAGGGCCCAGTTTTACCCTAATACAGTGGCCTAAAACTCATGGTTTACAGGCCACATCAGGCCTACAAGTCACATTATGCTGGTTTGCAAAGTGATGTGTAATTCCTATTGGAATCAAGTCAGAGGGGGGATATCCAACATTTAGCATTTTTATTCATCTGCAACCTGCATTCAGAATGACTGCCAGGTTAGGAAGATTAAGATATGAGACTACCTAAATCATCTAAACTGGAACAACCATTTCAGTAAGGGTGCAATAAGTCCAAGTAACAGATTGGATTAGTTTAGAAAAATGTATGTTATTTATATTTGAGTGTTGCTATATTAAATGTTGTTACAATACGAATATTCTTGACTGATTTATATGCATTTATGTGCCAGGTCATGCCCACGTGAATGTTTATTGGTCAATAGCGGCCTTGTTGTTTGAGGTACTAGTCTGGAAAATATTGTGTTGAGAGACCTTTGTCCATAGATGCCACATATCAAGTTTCGTGCAGATCGGTCATTCAGTGCCAGAAGTAGCATTTGAAGTGTTTTTCACAAATTCTAAATGGCAGTGAATCCATCATGGCGGGCCTTATCCGTCCATGAGGAGAATTTGTTCCTTGTGAGGAGAGGGACCTACAGTTGAAGTCAGAAGTTTACATACACCTTAGACAAATACATTTAAACTCAGTTTTTCACAATTCCTGAAATTTAATCCTAGTAAAAATTCCCTGTCTTAGGTCAGTTACAGTGGGGAGAACAAGTATTTGATACACTGCCGATTTTGCAGGTTTTCCTACTTACAAAGCATGTAGAGGTCTGTAATTGTTATCATAGGTACACTTCAACTGTGAGAGACGGAATCTAAAACAAAAATCCAGAAAATCACATTGTATGATTTTTAAGTAATGAATTTGCATTTTATTGCATGACATAAGTATTTGATACATCAGAAAAGCAGAACTTAATATTTGGTACAGAAACCTTTGTTTGCAATTTTCCTGTAGGTCTTGACCAGGTTTGCACACACTGCAGCAGGGATTTTGGCCCACTCCTCCATACAGACCTTCTCCAGATCCTTCAGGTTTCGGGGCTGTCGCTAGGCAATACGGACTTTCAGCTCCCTCCAAAGATTTTCTATTGGGTTCAGGTCTGGAGACTGGCTAGGCCACTCCAGGACCTTGAGATGCTTCTTACGGAGCCCCTCCTTAGTTGCTCTGGCTGTGTGTTTCGGGTCATTGTCATGCTGGAAGACCCAGCCACGACCCATCTTCAATGCTCTTACTGAGGGAAGGAGGCCAAGATCTCGCGATACATGGCCCCATCCTTCCTCCTCTCAATACGGTGCAGTCGTCCTGTCCCCTTTGCAGAAAAGCATCCCCAAAGAATGATGTTTCCACCTCCATGCTTCACGGTTGGGATGGTGTTCTTGGGGTTGTACTCATCCTTCTTCTTCCTCCAAACACGGCGAGTGGAGTTTAGACCAAAAAGCTCTATTTTTGTCTCATCAGACCACATGACCTTCTCCCATTCCTCCTCTGGATCATCCAGATGGTCATTGGCAAACTTCAGACGGGCCTGGACATGCGCTGGCTTGAGCAGGGGGACCTTGCGTGCGCTGCAGGATTTTAATCCATGACGGCGTAGTGTGTTACTAATGGTTTTCTTTGAGACTGTGGTCCCAGCTCTCTTCAGGTCATTGACCAGGTCCTGCCGTGTAGTTCTAGGCTGATCCCTCACCTTCCTCATGATCATTGATGCCCCACGAGGTGAGATCTTGCATGGAGCCCCAGACCGAGGGTGATTGACCGTCATCTTGAACTTCTTCCATTTTCTAATAATTGCGCCAACAGTTGTTGCCTTCTCACCAAGCTGCTTGCCTATTGTCCTGTAGCCCATCCCAGCCTTGTGCAGGTCTACAATTTTATCCCTGATGTCCTTACACAGCTCTCTGGTTTTGGCCATTGTGGAGAGGTTGGAGTCTGTTTGATTGAGTGTGTGGACAGGTGTCTTTTATACAGGTAACGAGCTCAAACAGGTGCAGTTAATACAGGTAATGAGTGGAGAACAGGAGGGCTTCTTAAAGAAAAACTAACAGGTCTGTGAGAGCCGGAATTCTTACTGGTTGGTAGGTGATCAAATACTTATGTCATGCAATAAAATGCAAATTAATGTCACACTCTGGTTCTAGGACTTTTTGTGTTTAGTCAGGGTGTGTAGATTTCCGTGTGTTGTGTACTGTGGGTAGTGTCTAGGTGTTCGCGTTCTATGTTTGGTCAGTGACTCCCAATCGGAGGTAACGAGTGTCAGCTGTCGGCTCGTTATCTCTGATTGGGAGCCATATTTATATGTCTGTGTTCACCTTGTGGTTGTGGGTTTTTGTTCTATGTTCAGTCGGTGTACTGAGGACGTTACGGATCGTGTTTTGTTTTGTCGTTATTTCAACATTAAAGTCATCATGTTCACTCCCAACGCTGCGCTTTGGTCCTACTTTATTGGCGATCGTGACAGAAAAACCCACCACAACGAGACCAAGCAGCAGTTGGAATACGAGTGGTGGAGCCAGAAGAGCGAAGGTTGGGAGAGGACTATGGAGGCCTGGTCCACCGAGAGGAGAGACCCCCAGAAAATTTTTAGGGGGGGGCTCACGACGTCGGGGCAGAAGGTGTACGGCCCGGAGGAGTGCAAGAGGTTGGCAGATATGGCCGCCAGTTTAAGGGGGCCACTGGTTACGAAGGGGATGGAAAGTGTGGAGGCACGGCGAGAGGTACTGGGGGGTGTTTCCAGTCCGGTCCGGCCCGTTCCTGATCCCCGTGTAGGGCCAGGGGTGTGTGTCCCCAGTGCGGTTCTGTCTGTCCCTGCTCAACGCACCAAGCCTACGGGGTGCGTCGCCAGCCCAGCTCGGCCTGTTCCTGCGCCCCGCACCAAGTCTGTGGTGCGTTTCGCCAGCCCAGCCCGGCCTGTCCCTGCTCAACGCACCGAGCCTACGGGGTGCGTCGTCAACCCTGTCCAGCCAGAGCCGTCCGCCAGACAGGATCAGCCAGAGCCTTCCGCCAGACAGGATCAGCCAGAGCCTTCCGCCAGCCATGAGCAGCCAGATCCTTCCGCCAGCCATGAGCAGCCAGATCCGTCAGCCAGCCATGAGCAGCCAGATCCGTCAGCCATCCATGAGCAGCCAGATCCGTCAGCCAGCCATGAGCAGCCAGATCCGTCAGCCAGCCATGAGCCGTCCAGCCAGGATCCGCCAGAGCCTTCCAGCCAGGATCCGCCAGAGCCGTCCAGCCAGGATCCGCCAGAGCCGTCCAGCCAGGATCCGCCAGAGCCGTCCAGCCGGGATCCGCCAGAGCCGTCCAGCCGGGATCCGCCAGAGCCTTCCAGCCGGGATCCGCCAGAGCCTTCCAGCCAGGATCCGCCAGAGCCGTCCAGCCAGGATCCGCCAGAGCCGTCCAGCCGGGATCCGCCAGAGCCGTCCAGCCGGGATCCGCCAGAGCCGTCCAGCCGGGATCCGCCAGAGCCGTCCAGCCAGGATCCGCCAGAGCCGTCCAGCCAGGATCCACCAGAGCCGTCCAGCCGGGATCCGCCAGAGCCGGAGCCGCCGCCGAGGAGGAATGCCCACCCAGCCCTCCCCTGTTTGCTTGTAGTTAGGCACGGTCGCAGTCCGCGCCTTTGGGGGGGGGTACTGTCACACTCTGGTTCTAGGACTTTTTGTGTTTAGTCAGGGTGTGTAGATTTCCGTGTGTTGTGTACTGTGGGTAGTGTCTAGGTGTTCGCGTTCTATGTTTGGTCAGTGACTCCCAATCAGAGGTAACGAGTGTCAGCTGTCGGCTCGTTATCTCTGATTGGGAGCCATATTTATATGTCTGTGTTCACCTTGTGGTTGTGGGTTTTTGTTCTATGTTCAGTCGGTGTACTGAGGACGTTACGGATCGTGTTTTGTTTTGTCGTTATTTCAACATTAAAGTCATCATGTTCACTCCCAACGCTGCGCTTTGGTCCTACTTTATTGGCGATCGTGACAATTAATTACTTAAAAATCATACAATGTGATTTTCTGGATTTTTGTTTTAGATTCCGCCTCTCACAGTTGAAGTGTACCTATGATAAAAATTACAGACCTCTACATGCTTTGTAAGTAGGAAAACCTGCAAAATCGGCAGTGTATCAAATACTTGTTCTCCCTACTGTAGGATCACCACTTTATTTTAAGAATGTGAAATGTCAGAATAATAGTAGAGAGAATGATTTATTTCAGCTTTTATTAATTTCATCACATTCCCAGTGGGTCAGAAGTTTACATACACTCAATTAGTATTTGGTAGCATTGCCTTTAAATTGTTTAACTTGGGTCAAACGTTTCGGGTAGCCTTCGACAAGCTTCCCACAATAAGTTGGGGAATTTTGGCCCATTCCTCCTGACAGAGCTGGTGTAACTGAGTCAGGTTTGTAGGCCTCCTTGCTCGCACATGCTTTTTCAGTTCTGCCTACACATTTTCTATAGGATTGAGGTCAGGGCTATGTGATGGCCACTCCAATACCTTGACTTTGTTGTCCTTAAGCCATTTTGCCACAACTTTGGAAGTATGCTTGGGGTCATTGTCCATTTGGAAGACCCATTTGCGACCAAGCTTTAACTTCCCGACTGATGTCTTGAGATGTTGCTTCAATATATCCACATAATTTTCCTTCCTCATGATACCATCTATTTTGTGAAGTGCACCAGTCCCTCTTGCAGCAAAGCACCCCCACAGCATGATGCTGCCAACCCATGCTTCACGGTTGGGATGGTGTTCTACCCCCTTTTTCCTCCAAACATAACGATGGTCATTATGGCCAAACAGTTCTATTTTTGTTTCATCAGACCAGAGGACATTTCTCCAAAAAGTATGATCTTTGTCCCCATGTGCAGTTGCAAACCATAGGTTGGCTTTTTTATGGCGGTTTTGGAGCAGTGGCTTCTGCCTTGCTGAGTGGCCTTTCAGGTTATGTCGATATAGGACTTGTTTTACTGTGGATATAGATACTTTTGTACCTGTTTCCTCCAGCATTTTCACAAGGTCCTTTGCTGTTGTTCTGGGATTGATTTGCACTTTTCGCACCAAAGTACGTTCATCTCTAGGAGACAGAACGCGTCTCCTTCCTGAGCGGTATGACGGCTGCGTGGTCCCATGGTGTTTATACTTGCGTACTATTGTTTGTACAGATGAACGTGGTACCTTCAGGCGTTTGGAAATTTCTCCCAAGGATGAACCAGACTTGTGGAGGTCTACAATTTCTTTTCTGAGGTCTTTCTTTCGATTTTCCCATGATGTCAAGCAAAGCACTGATTTTGAAGGTAGGCCTTGAAATACATCCACAGGTACACCTCCAATTGACTAAAATGATGTCAATTAGCCTATCAGAAGCTTCTAAAGCCATGACATCATTTTCTGGAATTTTCCAAGCTGTTTAAAGGCACAGTCAACTTAGTGTATGTAAACTTCTGTCCCACTGGAATTGTGATACAATGAATTATGAGTGAAATAATCTGTCTGTAAACAATTGTTGGAAGAATTACTTGTGTCATGCACAAAGTAGATGTAGTAGAACTTTAGTTTGTTAACAAGACATTTGTGGAGTGGTTGAAAACGAGTTTGAATGACTCCAACCTAAGTGTATGTAAACTTCCGACTTCAACTGTATGTACCGAATTTCAAGACTTTAGGTAAAATGGGGTGAGGGGCATGACCTTTCAAAGTTAGCATTTTCCATCAATTGTTATAACGTCACCATCTGGTCAATCAATGTAATTTTGTAAATGTTGGATCTCTATGGCATGATGCATCATTCACCCAAGTTTCATCAAAATCGGGCAAGTGCTGTCTTAGATATCGCGTGTGACTAAAGTATAAACACACTAACACACTAACATACTAACAGAAGGAGGCAGATCCACAGTCCCCTCCCCGATTTCATGGTGGGGGACAACAAACAAATAAACAATACAGAAAGACACAATCACTTTGAACTTTCTAATGTGAAACATATTGAGGATCATAGATTAACCATAAATTCATATAGAGAAAACCTTTCTCATGAACTGGTTTGAAGTTTATTGAATTACCATACATTTCTGCTGCTGAGGCTTGGCGTCACTGTGGAAAGTATGATCCCATCAGAGACATAACTCACCCTAACCTCTCCCATCTCTCCACCATCGCCTCATACGTACACATATACGGAGTACACACACACAAAATGCACCCATTATTTTAGATGGGCACGAAGTACGTATGGATGGAGGTGGGTGGCCCAGAGGGGGGCTGTTCCCAATTCTCTGGAAGAATGAGAATGAAGCATTTTTCAAAAACCTGAAACAGCTTTTTCCTGCAATTTAGAGCTATAATCATTATGTCTAATTCTATGTAAATAAATATGTACAGTGGGGAAAAAAAGTATTTAGTCAGCCACCAATTGTGCAAGTTCTCCCACTTAAAAAGATGAGAGAGGCCTGTAATTTTCATCATAGGTACACATCAACTATGACAGACAAATTGAGAAAAAAAAATCCAGAAATCACATTGTAGGATTTTTAATTAATTAATTTGCAAATTATGGTGGAAAATAAGTATTTGGTCAATAACAAAAGTTTCCCAATACTTTGTTATATACCCTTTGTTGGCAATGACACAGGTCAAACGTTTTCTGTAAGTCTTCACAAGGTTTTCACACACTGTTGCTGGTATTTTGGCCCATTCCTCCATGCAGATCTCCTCTAGAGCAGTGATGTTTTGGGGCTGTCGCTGGGCAACACAGACTTTCAACTCCCTCCAAAGATTTTCTATGGGGTTGAGATCTGGAGACTGACTAGGCCACTCCAGGACCTTGAAATGCTTCTTACGAAGCCACTCCTTCGTTGCCCGGGCGGTGTGTTTGGGATCATTGTCATGCTGAAAGACCCAGCCACGTTTCATCTTCAATGCCCTTGCTGATGGAAGGAGGTTTTCACTCAAAATCTCACGATACATGGCCCCATTCATTCTTTCCTTTACACGGATCAGTCGTCCTGGTCCCTTTGCAGAAAAACAGCCCCAAAGCATGATGTTTCCACCCCCATGCTTCACAGTAGGTATGGTGTTCTTTGGATGCAACTCAGCATTCTTTGTCCTCCAAACACGACGAGTTGAGTTTTTACCAAAAAGTTATATTTTGGTTTCATCTGACCATATGACATTCTCCCAAACCTCTTCTGGATCATCCAAATGCACTCTAGCAAATTTCAGACGGGCCTGGACATGTACTGGCTTAAGCAAGGGGACACGTCTGGCACTGCAGGATTTGAGTCCCTGGCGGCGTAGTGTGTTACTGATGGTAGGCTTTGTTACTTTGGTCCCAGCTCTCTGCAGGTCATTCACTAGGTCCCCCCGTGTGGTTCTGGGATTTTTGCTCACCGTTCTTGTGATCATTTTGACCCCACAGAGTGAGATCTTGCGTGGAGCCCCAGATCGAGGGAGATTATCAGTGGTCTTGTATGTCTTCCATTTCCTAATAATTGCTCCCACAGTTGATTTCTTCAAACCAAGCTGCTTACCTATTGCAGATTCAGTCTTCCCAGCCTGGTGCAGGTCTACAATTTTGTTTCTGGTGTCCTTTGACAGCTCTTTGGTCTTGGCCATAGTGGAGTTTGGAGTGTGACTGTTTGAGGTTGTGGACATGTGTCTTTTATACTGATAACAAGTTCAAACAGGTGCCATTAATACAGGTAACGAGTGGAGGACAGAGGAGCCTCTTAAAGAAGAAGTTACAGGTCTGTGAGAGCCAGAAATCTTGCTTGTTTGTAGGTGACCAAATACTTATTTTCCACCATAATTTGCAAATAAATTCATTAAAAATCCTACAATGTGATTTTCTGGATAATTTTTTCTCAATTTGTCTGTCATAGTTGACGTGTACCTATGATGAAAATTACAGGCCTCTCTCATCTTTTTAAGTGGGAGAACTTGCACAATTGGTGGCTGACTAAATACTTTTTTCCCCCACTGTATATTTTTCTGCATAGGATATCAAAGCATACCTCTTTATCTGTTCAATTGTCATTTTAATGAATGATGCACATTGACTCTTTAAGAACGTTTACGCCTTAGGAGTTTAGTACAACTGCAACACAGGTATATACAGTGCATTCAGAAAGTATTCAGACCCCTTCACTTTTTCCACATTTTGTTACGTTGCAGCCTTATTCTAAAATTGATTAAATTATTTTTTTCCCTCATCAATCTACACACAATACCCCATAATGACAAAGCGAAAACAGAAATGATTGCAAATGTATTAAAAATAAAAAATAGAAATACCTTCTTTATATAAGTATTCAGACCCTTTGCAATGAGACTTGAAATTGAGCTCATGTGCATCCTGTTTCCATTAATCATCCTTTAGATGTTTCTACAACTTCATTGGAGTCCACCTGTGGTAAATTCAATTGATTGGACATGATTTGGAAAGGCAGACACCTGTCTATATAAGGTCCCACAGTTGACAGTGCATGTCAGAGCAAAAACCAAGCAATGAGGTCAAAGGAATTGTCTGTAGAGCTCTGAGACAGGATTATTTCAAGGCACAGAACTGGGGAAGGGTACCAAAACATTTCTGCAGCATTGAAGGTCCCCAAGAACACAGTGGCCTCCATAATGTTTAAATGGAAGAAGTGTGGAACCTCTAAGACTCTTCCTAGAACTGGCCACCCGGCCAAACTGAGCAATCGGGGGAGAAGGGCTTTGGTCAGGGAGGTGACCAAGAACCCGGTGGTCACTCTGACAGAGCTCCAGAGTTCCTCTGTGGAGATGGGAGAACCTTCCAGAAGGGCAACCATCTCTGCAGCACTCCACCAATCAGACCTTTATGGTAGAGTGGCCAGACGGACGCCACTTCTCAGTAAAAGGCACATGACAGCCCACTTGGAATTTGCCAAAAGGCACTTAAAGGACTCAGACCATGAGAAACAAGATTCTCTGGTCTGATGAAACAAAGATTGAACTCTTTGGCCTGAATGCCAAGCGTCACGTCTGGAGGAAACCTGGCTCCATCCCTATGATGAAGCATGGTGGTGGCAGCATCATGCTGTGGGGATGTTTTTCAGTTGCAGGGACTGGGAGACTAGTCAGGATTGATGGAAAGATGAACGGAGCAAAGTACAGAGAGATCCTTGATGAAAACCTGCTCCAGAGCACTCAGGACCTCAGACTGGGGCGAAGGTTCACCTTCCAACAGGAGAATGACCCTAAGCACACAGCCAAGACAACACAGGAGTGGCTTCGGACAAGGCTCTGAATGTCCAGCCAGAGCCCGGACTTGAACCTGATCTAACATCTCTGGAGAGACCTGAAAATAGCTGTGCAGCGACGTTCCCCATCCAACCTGACAGAGCTTGAGAGGATCTGCAGAGCACAATGGGAGAAATTCCACAAATACAGGTGTGCCAAGCTTGTAGCACCCTACCCAAGAAGACCCGAGGCTGTAATCGCTGCCAAAGGTGCTTCAACAAGTACTGAGTAAAGGGTTTGAATACTTATGTAAATGTATTATTTTCAGTTTTTTCTTTTTAATAAATGTGCAAACATTTCTGAAAACCTGTTTTTGCTTTGTCATTATGGGGTATTGTGTGTAGATTGATTAGGGGGAAAAAACTATGTAATCAATTTTAGAATAAGGCTGTAACGTAACAAAATGTGGAGAAAGTCAATGGGTCTGAATACTTTCCGAAGGCACTGTATCTGGTAACACTTTACGGCACCCCTCATGTATGCATTCATAAATGCTTTATAACAGCTACATAAGACAATACAACATCAGCCATGGGAAACAAATGACTGAAGTTCCAATGGCAGTGGGGTTGTGGTGAACTATGTGCCGGAGGCTGGCTCACCTGGATGTGGTGAAGAGTCCGTAGATCAGAGGGTTCTTCTTGTCCTTCCCGTCATGGAGGATAAAGATGTCCTCTGGAAGGAGAAGAGAAGGGACACATGTTGCGTTAGGTAATAGACTTTGGTCAAACAGATTATAGGGCTGATTTGCAGTAAATACTGTAAGTGACATAACAGGGTTGAGTTTGTCACTTACAGTGTGTGTGTGTGTGTGTGTGTGTGTGTGTGTGTGTGTGTGTGTGTGTGTGTGTGTGTGTGTGTGTGTGTGTGTGTGTGTGTGTGTGTGTGTGTGTGTGTGTGTGTGCAGTGGTGTACTTAAGTACAAATATTTTAAAGTACTACTTAAGTCGTTTTTGGGGTGTCTGTACTTTACTTTACTATTTGTTTTTTTGCCAACTTTTGTATTTTATTCCACTACATTCCTAAAGAAAATATTTACTTTACACTCCCATACATTTTTCCTGACCTCCAAAAAAAAAAGAAAAAAAAAAAGAAATTGTTCTGTCTTGTTTGTTTAAAATTGTCACGCCCTGACTCAGGGTGTGTATAATCCTTGTTGTATATCTTTGATGTTGTATTCTATTGCAGGACTACTGGTCATTTTGTGTCCACCTGTCCACTAAAAGGCCAGGCTGACCTGTAGAAGCGAGTACTCTGGTGGGCCATACGGATAACTTTTCCTCTCCCCTTACTCGCACCCCCTTTCATGCCATCTTGTTGTAGGGGAACCAGTCGAAATCTCTCCGGGTACTCATCAACTCTGGGGCCAATGAGAGCTTTATGGACGCTACCCTGGCGTCCGAGCTGGGCATCCCCACTCAGCTCCTCTCCATTCCCATGGACATTAGAGCGCTGGATGGGTGCTCTATAGGAAGGGTCACCCACAATACCACCCCCATCAACCTACGAGTGTCAGGGAACCACAGCGAAAATATAAAATTCCTGCTAATTAAGTCTCCTCAGGTTCCCGTGGTATTGGGTTTCTCTTGGCGCCAGCGACACAACCCCTTTATTGACTGGTCTACTGGTGCCATCGTGGGCTGGAGCCCGTTCTGCCATGCTCATTACCTGAAGTCAGCGCAGCCTGCCCCTGGACTTGGACCTCTCTGCCATTCCCACGGAGTACCAGGACCTCCAGGAGGTGTTCAGTAAGGCCCGGGCCACTTTGCTTCCGCCGCACTGACCCTATGACTGCGGAATCAACCTTCTCCCAGGCACCACTCCGCCCCGGGACGACTGTACTCGCTGTCGGGCCGGGAGACCAAGGCTATGGAAACTTGACTATCCATCCTTCTGCCTCCCCCGCCGGAACAGGGTTCTTCTTTGTGGAGAAGAAGGATAAAACCCTGCGTCCGTGCATCAACTACTGGGGCCTCAACGACATCACGGTGAAGAACCGCTACCCGCTACCACTCATCTCCTCGGCCTTCGAGCCGCTCCAGTGGGCCAACGTGTTCTCCAAGCTGGACCTACGGAACGCCTACCACCTGGTGCAGATACGGGAGGGGGACGAGTGGAAGACTGCCTTCAACACGGCCAGCAGTCACTACTGGTATCTGGTCATGCCATTTGGCCTTACCAATGCTCCAGCTGTGTTCCAGGCCATGGTTAATGATGTTCTCCGCGACATGTTGAACAGGTTCATCTTCATCTACCTCGACGACATCCTCGTCTTCTCTCGCTCCGCCCAAGAACACGTGCTCCACGTCCGATAGGTCCACCATCCCGTTCCTGGGCTACAGCATCGCTGCAGGGAGTGTACAGATGGATCCCGGGAAGGAGAGAGCAGTGGTGGATAGGCCCCAGCCTAGGTCCAGAGTGCAGCTGCAACGTTTCCTGGGATTCTCCAACTTTTATTGCCGCTTTATGTCCGGGGTTACAGCACCCTGGCTTCCCTCCTGTCTGCACTCACCTCTCCCAAGGTTCCGTTCACATGGTCCCCAGCTGCTGACTGGGTGTTCCGGGACCTCAAACATCGTTTCACCACTGCGCCAATCTTGGTTCATCCTGACCCGTCCCGCCAGTTCGTGGTGGAGGCCGATGCTTCGGATGTCGGAGTGGGGGCGGTCCTGTCCCAGCGTTCGGCCCAGGACCTCAAGTTACATCCCTGTGCCTTCTCCCATTACCTCAACACCACAGAGAGGAATTACGATGTGGGGAATCGTGAGCTTCTCGCGGTGAAGATGGCGTTGGAGGAGTGGAGGCACTGGCTGGAGCGGGCGGAACATCCGTTCATTGTGTGGACAGACCACAAGAACTTGGAATATCTCAGCACACCAAGCATCTCAAAACCAGGCAAGCTAAGTGGGCCCTGCTTTTCACCCGGTTCAACTTCTCCCTCTCATACCGACCGGGATCCAAGAATGTCAAGCCAGATGCACTGTCACGCCGCTATCCCGGAATCCGAGACCATCCTTCCCATCTCGTGCTTGGCTTGGCACTCAGTTGGGGAATAGGGAAGCAGGTCCAGGAGTCGCAGCGTTCCCAGCCGAACCCCAGGGGGGTCCCAGATAACTGGATGTTTGTTCCTGATGCTGTCCGCTCCTTGGTCCTGGAGTGGGCCCACTCCTCCAGGCTTGCCTGACACCCGGGCTCCCGTCAGACCCTGGCCTTGGAGCGACAACGCTTTTGGTGGCCTACCATGGTTCCTGACGTCTCTGCGTTCATCGCCATCTGCACGATCTGTGTGCAGAACAAGACTCCTCGGCAAGCTCCGGCTGGTTCCTCACCATCCCTGGTCTGTGGCGGGTGATTTGGACGGAGTCAGGCGCAGGATGGTAAATCACAGAATAAATGGTTTATTCAGTAAGACAGCGGTACGCAGGAATGAACCGGGTGACCGAGACCCCCAGACGTTCCATGAACGCCTTCCAGACCCTGGATGTAAACTGGGGACCCCGGTCAGACACTATGTCTTCTGGCACCCCGTAGTGCCGGAATATGTTAGTAAACAGGTTTCCGCAGTTTGCAGGGCCGTGGGGAAACCTGGCAGAGGAAGGAGGCAGCAGGCTTTAGAAAAGCGACCAGGATGGTGGTGTTACCCTGAGAGACGGGAAGATCAGTGAGGAGTCAATTGACAAGTGGGACCATGGCCGTTGTGGAACTGGTAAGGTATGTAACTTACCCGCTGGGAAGTGCCTAGGTGCCTTACTCTGGGTGCACACCGAGCTGGAGGAGACATACACCCTCACGTCCTTAGCCAAGGTAGGCCACCAGTACTTCCCGATCAGGCAGCGCGCTGTACGGCCGATACCTGGGTGACCAGAGGAGGGAGACGTGTGTGCCCAATAGATAAGACGGTCACGGACAAGAGACGGCACGTACCGCAGCCCAGCTGGGCACTGAGATGGAGATGGCTCTGTGCGTAACGCCCGCTCTATGTCCGCGTCCACCGCCCACACTACCGGCACCACAATGCAGGAGGCCGGGAGTATGGGGGTGTTGTCTATGTGCCTCTCCTCTGTATTGTACAGCCATGACAGCACGTCTGCCTTCACGTTCTTAGTACCTGGTATGTATGACAACGTGAAATCAAACCGGGTGAAGAACAAGGCCCACCTGGCCTGGCGAGGGTTCAGCCTCGTCGCTTCCCGGATGTACTCCAGGTTAAGGTGGTCAGTCCAGACGAGGAAAGGTTGTTTCGCCCCCTCGAGCCAGTGGCTCCACACGGTCAGGGCTCTGACAACAGCCAACAGCTCCCGATCACCAACGTCGTAGTTCTGCTCTGCCGGACTGAGCTTCTTAGAGAAGAAGGCACAGGGACAGAGCTTGGGTGGCGTGCCCGAGCATTGGGATAGGACAGCACCTATCCCTACCTCGGACGCATCAACCTCCACTACGAATGGTAATGATGAATCGAGATGGGCCAGTACCAGGGCTGAGGTGAACAGAGCCCTCAGGTTACTGAAAGCCCTGTCAGCCTCAGCAGACCAGCGGAGCCGAGACGGCCCACCCTTCAACAGAGAGGTGATGGGAGCTGCGACCTTGCCTAAGCGAAAAGAAACTCGAGGAGGCGGGCGAACTGGAGAGCGTATGAACCCCTGGCGCAGGGACTCGGAGACGTATGTCTCCATAGCCTCCATTTCAGCCTGCGACAGGGGATAGACATGACTCCTGATAGGCACAGCATCTAACCAGAAGTTTATTGCACAATTCCCCGCCCGATGGGGTGGTAATTCGGTCGCCTGCATTTTGGAAAACGCGTGCGCCAAGTCGAGGTATTCGGGGGGAATGCGCACGGTGGAGGTAGTGTCTGGACTTTCCACCGTGGTTGCACCAACGGAAACAGCTAGACACTTACCCTGACACTCTCGCGACCTCCCCGTGAGAACCCTCTGTGGCCATGAAAAGGTGGGGTTGTGTAGTGCGAGCCAGGGAAGACCCAACACAACAGGGAAATCAGGGGACACAATAATAAAAAAGGTGATTTGCTCCAAATGGGTCTCCTGCATAATCATCGTGACTGGTGCTGTAACCTCCCTAACATAACCTGACCCTAATGGTCGACTGTCAAGTGCTTTGATGGGCAATGGAATGGGTAGGGGAACCAATGTGATCAATAGACTATTAGCTAAACACCTGTCCATGAAGTTCCCAGCTGCGCCTGAATCGACCAGTGCCTTACACTGGGAACTACCATGTAATCAGGGAAGGTGACGTGTATGGTGATGTGCGCAGCAAAGGGCTCTGAATGAGTGTAGGTTTGCACTACCAGGGGTGACGCGAGAGTGCCCTGTCTGCCGCCTCCAGACCCAGAAGAACTCTGACGACAGCATGCAGCAGATTACTCTGCGCTGCCTGGTCTCCACCAACCCCTCCACCTGGAGCCATCAACTAGTGTGGGTCGAATACGCCCACAACACCCTTCCCTGCTCTGCCACGGGTCTTTCGCCCTTTGAGTGTTCCCTGGGTTATCAGTCCCCGCTCTTCCCGGAGCAAGAGGAAGAGGTTGGCCATCCCTCGGCCCAGATGTTTGTCCGCCGCTGTCGTCAAACCTGGAGGAGAGCCCGGCCGGCTCTTCTCAAGACCACCTCCAAGTATCGACGACAAGCGGACCGCCACCGGACCCCGGCTCCCCGGTATCATCTCGGGCAGAAGGTATGGCTGTCCCCCATGATCTGCCCCTCAGGGTGGAGTGTTGTTAACTTTCCCCCTGGTTTATCGGCCCTTTCCCCATCTCCAAGATCATTAGCCCCTCTGCTGTTCGTCTTCTGTTGCCCTTTACCCTCCGTATACATCCCACTTTTCATGTGTCTACTCATAGTTTTAATATCTGTGTCCTCATGCACATTGATTGATTAATTTATCTTTATACTATGCAAAGATAAATAACTTACATTTTCTAAACTAATCTAGTTGGATTTATTGCACCTGTTACTGAGATGGTTGTTCAAGTTTAGATGGTTTAGGTAGTGTTGTTTGTTAAATCTTTCACCATAGCAGTCATTCTGAGTGGAGGTTGTGGGTGATAAAATATTCAAATTGTTGGATATCCTCCTTCTGGTTGGATTCCGATAGGAATGACTAATCACTTCGCAAACCAACGCATTGTGACTTGCAGGTCTGATGTGGCCCATGTGCCAGGATTATCAGACCACAATGTCGAGGATAACTAGGCCATAACGAAAGGCCTTGAGAAATGCCAGGATTATCAGACCACAATGTCGAGGATAACTAGGCCATAACGAAAGGCCTTGAGAAATGTATAATATATGGTCATAAAGGATTTACTTTTAATTGAAACACATTCACTTAGGTAGTCACTTGGTGAAGACTACACGAATAGAAGTTACTGAACGCAACAACCCTGTCTCTGTCACTAACAAACACAGTGAGGATTGGGATCTCTCACATTCACTCAAAAGGCATGCTGGAAAATTTGCAAATATGGCTTTACACTCTACAGTGTTAAAACAACACCACCAGTGTTTAGGGTTTAAAATCCTTAAGGGTCTATGCTGGGAGGGTTCTACTAAGCTAACATATGGAATTATTTTAAGATGGTCATAACAAGGATAATTTAGCTATTTGATTTTGAATTTAAGGACCCCTTTAGGTATCCCCAAAAAATATTAAATAAAATATTTGATGAAACATTGAATTTGGTTTGACTGCTATTAGCACATAGAAATGCATTGAATAACAGATCCATACGTGGAAAAACAGATTCATCAAAAGGAAGTTTGTTTTAAAATGTCTGTCCTATATCTGAGAGATATAAGAAAGATCAGGAAATTATTTTATTAATTTTTTACCCATATTTAACAAAACCTTTTGGACACTAAACTACTTCCCTATACAGTGTATACTTCCATTCATTTTTTTAAACTGGTACCGGGCTACCTTCAGACGAGTCTTGTGAGAGTCCTAGAGCGAAACCAACATTTACTTGTTCGTGAGAGTCTCACCTTTCCATAGAGGGGTCATGTTAGTGTGTAGGCCAAACTATTCGGACGCTACAGACGTGTTCGCGAGAAGACCAATTTTCGGGATGTCTCAACCACCGACCACTGTAGCTCGGCCACCTTCCACTGCAGATGCGGAAGGCTGCCATTGGCGGATGTGGTGGATTGAGACGCAGCCCATGCAAAAAAACAGATATCTCTAGTTTAAACAGACAGATTTTGATGGGGATTTGTGTATTATGCTAATTATATTTATGTGGGGGCGCAGACATCGACTTTAGGGTTCATGTGTTTAAAAACATGTCATTGTGTTTTAAAAGTATTACAGTGAATAAACATGTTCTGGCGTTTACAATATAAACACTGTGACGCGTTTGAATGGAAATTCTAAATGCCTTGACGCATTTAAAATGTGTTACAGAAAAGTGTTTAGTTGTGTTCAGATCCTAAAAACGTGGTTTTACAGTGTAGGCGCCAAAGTTCCGGAGCATGTCTTTAAGGTATCTTTACTTTTACTCAAGTATGGTGATTACTTTTGATTACTTTTTCCATCACTGTGTGTGTGTGTGTGTGCGTGTTTGTGTACAAGATTGTTCTTATGTGCGTGTGCGTGTTCCTAATGCTGTTTGGTGTGATGGTACGGCTGAGTGGGCCAGCCTAATGAATCCCAGGCAGTAATATCCCATCTCAGTGTGACAGCTGGAGATGAGCTGATCCTCCATGACCAATCCTCATATAGAAGCCCTCCCCTGCCATGCAGCCAGGCCTCTCTGCCTATCTGTCCCCTAAGGCCCATTACTGTCCTCTATTCCCTCCCCATTACATAGATCAACTACTGACCAAATGTATGACACGTACAGTGAGGGAAAAAAGTATTTGATCCCCTGCTGATTTTGTACGTTTGCCCACTGACAAAGAAATGATCAGTCTATAATTTTAATGGGAGGTTTATTTTAACAGTGAGAGACAGAATAACAACATAAAAATCCAGAAAAACGCATGTCAAAAATGTTATAAATTGATTTGCATTTTAATGAGGGAAATAAGTATTTGACCCCCTCTCAATCAGAAAGATTTCTGGCTCCCAGGTGTCTTTTATACAGGTAACGAGCTGGGATTAGGAGCACACTCTTAAAGGGAGTGCTCCTAATCTCAGTTTGTTACCTGTATAAAAGACACCTGTCCACAGAAGCAATCAATCAATCAGATTCCAAACTCTCCACCATGGCCAAGACCAAAGAGCTCTCCAAGGATGTCAGGGACAAGATTGTAGACCTACACAAGGCTGGAATGGGCTACAAGACTATCGCCAAGCAGCTTGGTGAGAAGGTGACAACAGTTGGAGCGATTTATTCGCAAATGGAAGAAACACAAAATAACTGTCAATCTCCCTCGGCCTGGGGCTCCATGCAAGATCTCACCTCGTGGAGTTACTACACGGGAGGATCTTGTCAATGATCTCAAGGCAGCTGGGACGATAGTCACCAAGAAAACAATTGGTAACACACTACGCCGGAAAGGACTGAAATCCTGCAGCACCCGCAAGGTCCCCCTGCTCAAGAAAGCACATATACAGGGCCATCTGAAGTTTGCCAATGAACATCTGAATGATTCAGAGGAGAACTGGGTGAAAGTGTTGTGGTCAGATGAGACCAAAATGGAGCTCTTTGGCATCAACTCAACTCGCCGTGTTTGGAGGAGGAGGAATGCTGCCTATGACCCCAAGAACACCATCCCCACCGTCAAACATGGAGGTGGAAACATTATGCTTTGGGGGTGATTTTCTGCTAAGGGGACAGGACAACTTCACAGCATCAAAGGGACGATGGACGGGGCCATGTACCGTCAAATCTTGGGTGAGAACCTCCTTCCCTCAGCCAGGGTATTGAAAATGGGTCGTGGATGGATATTCCAGCATGACAATGACCCAAAGCACATGACCAAGGCAACAAAGGAGTGGCTCAAGAAGAAGCACATTAAGGTCCTGGAGTGGACTAGCCAGTCTACAGACCTTAATCACATAGAAAATCTGTGGAGGGAGCTGAAGGTTCAAGTTGCCAAACGTCAGCCTCGAAACCTTAATGACTTGGAGAAGATCTGCAAAGAAGAGTGGAACAAAATCCCTCCTGAGATGTGTGCAAACCTGGTGGCCAACTACAAGAAACGTCTGACCTCTGTGATTGCCAACAAGGGTTTTGCCACCAAGTACTAAGTCATGTTTTGCAGAGGGGTCAAATCAATTTATAACATCTTTGACATGCGTTTTTCTGGATTTTTTTGTTGTTATTCTGTCTCTCACTGTTCAAATAAACCTACCATTAAAATTATAGACTGATCATGTCTTTGTCAGTGGGCAAACATACAAAATAAGCAGGGGATCCAATAATTTTTCCCCTCACTGTACATAAACAAGACATGGATATGTAGGAGCACACGGTCTACACACAGTACATAACGGATGCGATACACAAACACATGCATACACGTACGCAGGAATGCACGCACACATTAACACATGAATGGACAAACGCAAAGCACGCACACACAGGTGGGCTTGTACTTGAGGTGTGGGACACAGTAAAGTGTATCATTATTCTCACGTTCCTCTTGTTGCTGCTGCTTCACGTGGCCTCGATGGGATCAGTCTGGTGGAAATCTCATCTCATCTCCCACATACTGACACCGCCGCACACACACACAGACTCTGTTTCATGCACACATACATCACTGCACACACACAATGTTGCACACACACACTGCAGCACGCACACACATGCCGCCGCATAGCCCAGGGCACAACACACAGCAGAGGAGTCTGGGTACACCATGCTGCGGTGGCACTTCTCTCTCTCTCTCTCTCTCTCTCTCTCTCTCTCTCTCTCTCTCTCTCTCTCTCTCTCTCTCTCTCTCTCTCTCTCTCTCTCTCTCTCTCTCTCTCTCTCTCTCTCTCTCTCTCTCTCTCTCTCTCTCTCTCTCTCTCTCTTTCTCTCCCTAAAACCCTGCCTAGGATGCATTAACTTTCTCCTACATTGTACTTCTCCCTTTGTTCCTTATCCAACACATCTTCATCCTACTTTCTCTCTCTCAGTCTGAACAATTATCTTCCATTTATCTCTCAAATCCACCTTTTGGAGTCTCTCTTCCAATACATTTCTTTGTCTTTCACTTTGTCCTCCCAACCCTCAAGTTCTTTCTCTCTCTCTTTGTCTGTGTCTCATTTTCTTCCCTGAGGGCTCTACTTGTGTCAGTTCCTCTAAACAAAGAGATCTGTTCCCCCAGAGGGAAGATATCCTTGTCTTGCCCACACCCCTCCAGCTCCGGCCCCTATCTTCCCCAGCCTTATCCCAGAAAATACCCTTCTCCTCAACTCCCCACCCCTCCTCTTCACCCCTCCTCTTCCCTCATATTCCCTCATCCGAGCTAGGCGATCTAGGGACTAGGATGTGGGTGCCGTCTTGCATACCCCCTGTCCACACACACGTGCACATGCTCGCACACAGCCATACACACACATATACACACACCAACTTCCTCTAAATCATTGAAATCTATAAACCCCAAACTCCTTAAGACTTTGTTATCCTCTGCTTCGGGACCAGAGTGGTCTAACCTAAACTTTGTGGTCAAACAGTTAGTGTCCAAACCCATGGTATGACTGTCCTGAATAACAACACAGTAACACACCAGTGAATTCCAGCTCTCCTGGCTTAAACGTCTGTTTATGGGTTTCTGACCAGATACATACTTCAAATGTTTCCAACTGATGAACACATTCAAAATACATTTTAGATATCTACATGTAGGCATATTAAAACACAAACATTAAATTAATTGAAATTCTACTATACTCTGATTCTCTGAGAGCTTCCCTAACCATCAGTGGTGGAAAAGTATCCAATTGTCATGCTTGAGTAAAAGTAAAGATAACTTAATGGAAAATGACTCAAGTAAAAGTGAAAGTCACCCAGTAAAATACTACTTGAGTAAAAGTCTGAAAGTATTTGGTTTGAAATATACTTAAGTATCAAAAGTAGATGTAATTGCTAAAATATACTTAAGTATCAAAAGTCAAAGTAAAAGTATAAATCATTTCACATTCCTTATATTAAGGAAACCAGATGGCACGATTTCCTTTTTTTTTTTTATGGATAGCTAGGGGCACACTCCAACACTTAGGCAATAATTTACAAACTAAGCATTTGTGTTTAGTGAGTCCGCCAGATCAGAGGGAGTAAGGATGACCAGGGATGTTCTCTTGATAAGTGCGTGAATTTGACAGTTTTCCTATCTGCTAAGCATTCGAAATGTAATGAGTACTTTTGGGTGTCAGGGAAATGTTTTACTTCAGTACCTTACACCACTGTTAACCATGTCTCTCATAAGCTTTCAATCTGACTACAGTTGGTAACACTCTATTCTGACTGTAGGAGGATTAGAAACTAATGTATTCAGTAAGTATTGATGGTTGAGTGCTCCACACTGTAAACGATCCCTTTCACCTATACAAACACTGATGACCTGCCAGGATAGTGGCTCTTGTCAAAGTTGACACCAGTTTAGCCAAAATATTATTGTAGAAGTTCCGGCATCGATAACAGCCTGGCTCCTTCAACATGAGGGACCCGTAACCGAACAAGGCGCTCATGCGATTCGTAGTGTTTCTGGCCGACGGAGCGTGCCGTAAACACAACACCGGTGGCATTCTTGGGCTGATGGGATCTTTTCAGCTGCAACGTGTCCCGGGGCAGGTTGTTGTGTGGGGATGTTTATGTTCATCTTCCTACTCACTGTCCTGGGTGAAACGGGTTGGACAGGGAGTTGTGTGTGTGTGATGTGTGTGTGTGTGTGTGTGTTTGTGTTTGTGTGTGTGTGTGTCATGATGTGTGTGGTTCACTTTGGCTCAGTATAACCCCAGAGAGAATGGGGGGGGGGGGAGTAGGGACGGTGTTGTTTAGCTTACTGGCTGGTTGTGTTTACAGAAACAGATGTGATAAGGGACCGGTCCTGTCTCTCTGTCTCGCTCCTAGCGAGGCCAACTACTGATCACATCACTGACTGATACTCCATGGCCCATATAACCAGCGATGACAGAGTGCATGCGCAAACATAGACACACATATACACGTGCTCACACTCACACAGACACACAGACACGTAGACACGTAGACACACACACACACTCTTGAAAAACAGGAGATCACACAGAAGGACAGTGCCAGACCCTTAAATCCTCTCTAATAGAGACTTTCTAGTAGTTGCCAGGGCGACTAGGGCTGAAGTACTACAAAGGCAGAGCAGGGTAAAGGGCCTGTGCTGCTGGTCACCGTGGTAACAGAGTGGAATACCACAAGCCAGGGTGGAGTGGAGTTATGCTGGCTGCATGATCAAAAACACTGAGCTTTCTGTAGGCCAAGCATATAATCTTCACTTTTATATGCAGTGCCTTCAGAAAGCATTCATACCCCTTGACTTATTCCACATTTTGTTGTGTTACAGCCTGAATTCAAAATGGATTAAATATTTTATATATTTATATATACAATACCCCATAATGACAAAGTGAAAACGTGTTTTTATACATTTTAGCACATTTATTGAAAATGAAATACAGAATATAAAAGTATTCACACACCTGAGTCAATACTCCAGTCACCCAAGTCATAGACTGTTCTCTCTGTACCGGAGCGCAAAGTCGAGGACCAAAAGGCTCCTTAACAGCTTCTACCCCCAAGCCATAAGACTGCTGAACAATTAATCAAATGGCCACCTGGACTAATTTGCATCCCAATATTACACTTTATATATATCACAGAAGACTGAAATATAATAAAACTGTTTGATATAGAAACACCAGATTTTATATTACCTCAATTACCTCGACTAACCGGTACCCCTTGTATATAGCCTCCCTACTGTTATTTTATTTTACTGCTGCTCTTTAATTATTTGCAATTTTTAATTTCATATAATTATATGCAATTTTGTTGGTTAAGGGCTTGTAAGTAAGCATTTCACTGTGTTGTATTCGGCACGTGTGGCAAAAAACATTTGATTTGATTTGACTGCAGGAAAGGGCTATGTGCCTTGTTGCAAACAGGATGCATGTTTTGGAATATTTTATTCTGCACAGGCTTCCTTCTTTTCACTCTGTCATTTAGGTTAGTATTGTGGAGTAACTACAATGTTGTTTATCCATCCTCACTTTTCTCATATCACAACCACTAAACTCAGTAACTGTTTTAAAATCACCATTGGCCTCATGGTGAAATCCCTGAGTAGTTTCCTTCCTCTCCGGCAACTGAGTTAGGAAGGAGTCGAAGGGCACCTGTATCTTTGTAGGGACTGAGGGTATTGATACACCATCCAAAGCCCAATTAATAACTTCACCATGCTCAAAGGAATATATTCAGCGTCTGCTTTTTTATTTATCTACAAATCGGTGGTGCCCTTATTTGTGAGGCATTGAAAAACCTCCCTGGTCTTTATGGTTGAATCTGTGCTTGAAATTCACTACTCGATTGAGGGACCTTTCAGATAATTGTATGTTTGGGGTACAGAGATGAGGTAGTCCTTACAAAATAATTTTTACCACTATTATTGAACACGGAATGAGTCCATGCAACTTATTAGGAGATTTGTTGAGCATGTTCCACTTCGACATTACATTTACGTCATTTAGCAGACGCTCTTATCCAGAGCGACTTACAGTTAGTGAATTTTTTATTTTTTTTTATACTGGCCCCCCGTGGGAATTGAACCCACAACCCTGGCGTTGCAAACGCCATGCTCTATCAACTGAGCTACATCCCTGCCGGCCATTCCCTCCCCTACCCTGGACGACGCTGGGCCAATTGTGCGCCGCCCATGAGTCTCCCGGTTGCGGCCGGCTGCGACAGAGCCTGGATTTGAACCAGGATCTCTAGTGGCACAGTTAGCACTGCGATGCAGTGCCTTAGACCACTGCGCCACTCATTATGGGGTATCGTGTGTAGATTTTTTACATTTTACATTTTAGTCATTTTAGCAGACGCTCTTATCCAGAGCGACTTACAGTTAGTGAGTGCATACATTTTTCATACTCAGAGACACAAAATCTCAATTTAATACATTTTAAATTCAGGCTGTAACACACCAAAATGTGGAAAAAGTCAAGTGGTGTGATTACTTTCTGAAAGCACTGTAGCTGCTTTAGCACCAGTACAGTCGATACAATAGCCACTCCCTCCCCCACTGCTGTCTTATTGAGATTCAATACCATTAACCTATGGTATGTCTGTAGAACTTTAGTAGGATTGTCTGTGTTTCACTTGGTGAATTATGGTTATGGTCAGTGAGCTTATGGTCATGTGTGTGGTCACTGGCCAGTAAGAGTGAGGTAGAGTTGATAATTGATACTCACGTAGTTGGTCAAAGTGAGTCTGTATCCCATCGGGTCCAGGAACAGAGCAGACAATACGTGCCTTCTGGAAGGTACTCCACTTGTTCACCAGACTCCGCTGGCCCCCGATGTCATTCTGTACACACACAGATTAGAATAGATGTCACTATTGACATCGACAGCAACTATGATAGTAAGAAGGTAAACAAACACACATATACAGGCACATCTACAAACACACAAGTGCACATGCCCGTTTTAAGTAAACACAAACACACCTGTACATTGGTACCAGTACACACAGGCACGTAGAGATCCTTACCTTGCAGACACGCGCCACTCTGGAGTACAGCACCTTCCCAGCAGCCCCCTCTGCCTCCTGAGCGCGCTCAGTGAAGAACATGTACACCTTATCATCCTCTGGGTTATCAGTCTCTGCCATCCAGGCCACCTTCACAAACTGGGCATCTGACAGAGAGAGAGAGAGAGAGAGAGAGAGAGAGAGAGAGAGAGAGAGAGAGAGAGAGAGAGAGAGAGAGAGAGAGAGAGAGAGAGAGAGAGAGAGAGAGAGAGAGAGAGAGAGAGAGAGAGAGAGAGAGAGAGAGAGAGAGAGAGAGAGAGAGAGAGAGAGAGAGAGAGAGAGAGAGAGAGAGAGAGAGAGAGAGAGAGATTTTACATTTTAGATGGAGATGGAGAGAAGTAGAGAGGTAGCGAGAGAAAGAGAGAGAGAGAGAGAGAGAGTGAAAGATATGTTTACAAATGAAAGAGAATGAGAATAAATGTTTTTGATTAGTAAGAGTGAAATAAATAATTGTTTAATGTCTACAGAGGTCCCCACTTCCTTACCTTGCAGCCAGGTGGAGTCGTACTGCTCGGTGCGGATCACATGACGACTGCCCAGGCTGCGAAAAAAGGCAGAGTCTCGACTCATGAAGTCAGATGAAATCCCAGCATACAGCTCCCCATCTGGACACGGACACAGACAAACACATTATCCAACATACTAAATTACACCACCGTTTCAAAAGATTGGGGTCACTTAGAAATGTCCTTGTTTTCGAAAGAAAAGCAATTTTTTTGTCCATTAAAATAACATCAAATTGATCAGAAATACAGTGTACACATTGTTCATGTTGTAAATGGCTATTGTAGCTGGAAACGGCAGATTTTTATGGAATATCTACATAGGCGTACAGAGGCCCATTATCAGCAACCATCAGTCCTGTGTTCCAATGTCACGTGGTGTTTGCTAATCCAAGTTTATCATTTTAAAAGGCTAATTGATCATTAGAAAACCCTTTTGCAATTATGTTAGGACAGCTGAAAATGGTTGTGCTGATTAAAGAAGCAATAAAACTGGCCTTCTTGAGACTAGTTGAGTATCTGGAGCATCACCAATTGAGGGTTCGATTACAGGCTCAAAATGGCTAGAAACAAATAACTTACTTCTGAAACTCATCAGTCTATTCTTGTTCTGAGAAATGAAGGCTATTCCATGTGAGAAATTGCCAAGAAACTGAAGATCTCGTACAACGCTGTGTAGTACTCCCTTCACAGAACAGCGCAAACTGGCTCTAACCAGAATAGAAAGAGGAGTGGGAGGCCTCGGTGCACAACTGAGCAAGAGGACAAATACATTAGAGTGTCTAGTTTGAGAAACAGATGCCTCACAGGTCCTCAACTGGCAGCTTCATTAAATAGTACCCGCAAAACACCAGTCTCAACGTCAACAGTGAAGAGGCGACTCAGGGATGCTGACCTTCTCGGCAGAGTTGCAAAGAAAAAGCCATATCTCAGACTGGCCAATAAAAAAAAAATATTAAGATGGGCAGTCTGAGATATGGCTTTTTCTTGCATGGAATAGCCTTCAAGTTTCAGAAGAAAGTTATTTGTTTCTGGCCATTTTGAGCCTGTAATCGAACCCACAATTGCTGATGCTCCAGATACTCAACTAGTCTCAAGAAGGCCAGTTTTATTGCTTTTTTAATCAGCACAACAGTTTTCAGCTGTGCTAACATAATTGCAAAATGGTTTTCTAATGATCAATTAGCCTTTTAAAATGATAAACTTGGATTAGCAAACACAACGTGCCATTGGAACACAGGACTGATGGTTGCTGATAATGGGCCTCTGTACGCCTATGTTGATATTCCATTAAAAATCATCAGTTTCCAGCTACAATAGCCATTTATAACATTAACAACGTCTACACTGTATTTCTGATGAATTTGATGTTATTTTAATGGACAAAAAAATTGCTTTTCTTTCGAAAACAAGGACATTTCTAAGTGACCCCAAATTTTTGAACGGTAGTGTATATAGGCCTACCCATGGAACAGCACAAACAAATCAATATCATCATACACCTACAGTGGGGAGAACAAGTATTTGATACACTGCCGATTTTGCAGGTTTTCCTACTTACAAAGCATGTAGAGGTCTGTAATTTTTTATCATAGGTACACTTCAACTGTGAGAGACATAATGTAAATCACATTGTATGATTTTTAAGTAATTAATTTGCATTTTATTGCATGACATAAGTATTTGATCACCTACCAACCAGTAAGAATTTCCGGCTCTCACAGACCTGTTAGTTTTTCTTTAAGAAGCCCTCCTGTTCTCCACTCATTACCTGTATTAACTGCACCTGTTTGAACTCGTTACCTGTATAAAAGACACCTGTCCACACACTCCATCAAACAGACTCCAACCTCTCCACAATGGCCAAGACCAGAGAGCTGTGTAAGGACATCAGGGATAAAATTGTAGACCTGCACAAGGCTGGGATGGGCTACAGGACAATAGGCAAGCAGCTTGGTGAGAAGGCAACAACTGTTGGCGCAATTATTAGAAAATGGAAGAAGTTCAAGATGACGGTCAATCACCCTCGGTCTGGGGCTCCATGCAAGATCTCACCTCGTGGGGCATCAATGATCATGAGGAAGGTGAGGGATCAGCCCAGAACTACACAGTATGACCTGGTCAATGACCTGAAGAGAGCTGGGACCACAGTCTCAAAGAAAACCATTAGTAACACACTACGCCGTCATGGATTAAAATCCTGCAGCGCACGCAAGGTCCCCCTGTTCAAGCCAGCGCATGTCCAGGCCCGTCTGAAGTTTGCCAATGACCATCTGGATGATCCAGAGGAGGAATGGGAGAAGGTCATGTGGTCTGATGAGACAAAAATAGAGCTTTTTGGTCTAAACTCCACTCGCCGTGTTTGGAGGAAGAAGAAGGATGAGTACAACCCCAAGAACACCATCCCAACCGTGAAGCATGGAGATGGAAACATCATTCTTTGGGGATGCTTTTCTGCAAAGGGGACAGGACGACTGCACCGTATTGAGGGGAGGAAGGATGGGGCCATGTATCGCGAGATCTTGGCCAACAACTGCCTTCCCTCAGTAAGAGCATTGAAGATGGGTCGTGGCTGGGTCTTCCAGCATGACAACGACCCGAAACACACAGCCAGGGCAACTAAGGAGTGGCTCCGTAAGAAGCATATCAAGGTCCTGGAGTGGCCTAGCCAGTCTCCAGACCTGAACCCAATAGAAAATCTTTGGAGGGAGCTGAAAGTCCGCATTTCCCAGCGACAGCCCCGAAACCTGAAGGATCTGGAGAAGGTCTGTATGGAGGAGTGGGCCAAAATCCCTGCTGCAGTGTGTGCAAACCTGGTCAAGACCTACAGGAAACGTATGATCTCTGTAATTGTAACAAAGGTTTCTGTACCAAATATTACGTTCTGCTTTTCTGATGTATCAAATACTTATGTCATGCAATAAAATGCAAATGAATTACTTAAAAATCATACAATGTGATTTTCTGGATTTTTGTTTTAGATTCCGTCTCTCACAGTTGAAGTGTACCTATGATAAAAATTACAGACCTCTACATGCTTTGTAAGTAGGAAAACCTGCAAAATCGGCAGTGTATCAAATAGTTGTTCTCCCCACTGTATAAGGCCATCAAACAGGTCTTTGTTTTAGTGTGAACACACTCACACACAACACATTTGCTCACATACATACTGTGTGTGATCTTACCAATAATGGCTGAGGCAGTTCTCTGGTGTGGATCATATGGACACTTTCCCTTCCCGCATTCAGTCTGTCCAAATGACAGAGTTTGTCGCTCTGACTGCCAAATAAACAGAATTGAATAGACACATTTTACACACTACACACAGACACACACATGCACTCACTCATGCATGGACATACAAGCTACTGCCACATAACCAGGGGCAGACTGGCCATCTGGCATTTCGGGAAAATGCCAGATGGGCTGGTCGATTTTTTTGCCCAGTGGCCCTGTCTTACTTGTTTTTTTTGTGCAAAATTATAATTATCTGGCTAATAATGGGGGCGTCAAGGGAAAAAATGGGCCGGTGTGGGGGCCTCGAGGAAGAAAATGGTCCGGTGTGTTCGAAATGCCAGGGACGATATTTGGTCCCAGTCCACCCCTGCACATAACTAATGTACAGTACAACTCTAAAACTCTCCCAGACTTGTATATTAATGAGGAAGTAATCTCTTTAAATATTTGGGTGACAAATTTGTGAAATGCAATGTGAGGGAGGCAGCGCTGCTGGCCTCTCAAAGCACCGCGTCCCCTCGTGTCCTTGCTCAGGAGTCTAAGCCCCTTTCATGGGTTTCGCACCTTCTCCGAGAAACACAGACACCAGCACACATGGGGACCTGAAGACAGTGTGTGAGAAAGTGAAAGAAGAAAGAGAGAGAGGAAAAGCAAGGGAGTTTAGCTAAGAATCGTTGAGACATGGGGGCAAACACACGGAGACATAGGAAAGGCAGGTATCAGGTTATAGGGGTACACAGTACAGTACACATAGGTGTAGCAACAGATAGCGCAGCTATAGGGGCAGACAGCTAGGCCTATAGTCAGACAGAACACACAGCTATATGATTTATTGCTATAGGACAGATGTAGAAGAACAGAGAGCGAAAGCTTGAGATAGGCATTCGTAGAGTCGTTGTCCTCAATACATTCCTGGGGGACCAATGGGTGTGCACATGTTGGGTGAGGAAGGAGTGTGTGTGTGTGTGTGTGTGTGTGTGTGTGTGTGTGTGTGTGTGTGTGTGTGTGTGTGTGTGTGTGTGTGTGTGTGTGTGTGTGTGTGTGTGTGTGTGTGGGTGGGTGTGTGGGTGGGTGTGGGTGTGTGTGTGTGTGTGTGGGTGGGTATGTGTGTGTGGGTGTGTGTGTGCACGCGCGTGTGTGTGTGTGGCTTTACCTTGAGGAAGACGCTGGTAGGGATGAAGGCACAGCGAGGGTTGAAGGCTCCCGTTCCACACACATACAGGTGGGTCTGGTTGTAGGGCTGCAGCACCCTCAGGAAGTTAGCGCACTCCAACTGTAGAAGGGGATTGAAGTTAGGAGGTGTGTGTGTGTGTGTGTGTGTGTGTGTGTGTGTGTGTGTGTGTGTGTGTGTGTGTGTGTGTGTGTGTGTGTGTGTGTGTGTGTGTGTGTGTGTGTGTGTGTGTGTGTGTGTGTGTGTGTGTGTGTGTGCGTATGTGTTTTTCTGTCTATACCGGTAACCACTCACCTCCCGATCTTTTCCAGCCATCAAACACTCTTGGACCCGGTCTGGACTTGCTGGCCAGTAGAGCTGAAAAAGGAAGAGACAGTATAGTTGTCATGCCATCATGATGATCTGGTATCATGCCATCATGATGATCTGGTATCATGCCACCATGATGATCTGGTATCATGCCATCATGATGATCTGGTATCATGCCACCATGATGATCTGGTATCATGCCACCATGATGATCTGGTATCATGCCACCATGATGATCTGGTATCATGCCACCATGATGATCTGGTATCATGCCACCATGATGAGCTGGTATCATGCCATCATGATGATCTGGTATCATGCCACCATGATGAGCTGGTATCATGCCACCATGATGAGCTGGTATCATGCCACCATAGATGACTAACCTCCATAGCATGTCCACTGAGTTAGTCATTTAGGGGCCATAGCAGATGTTTTCTTTATCATTTGCTTCAGGCTATCTGAGGAACGACAAAAAATATATTGTAGACACCTCGTTAGCACAGGGAAAAGAATAATTATCTCTGGCCCCCTCCTGTGCTATCGAAGGGGTTTGGAACGTTTCAGCCGCCTCGTTGCCCTAAACAACCTGAAGCAACTTTGCAACAACAAGAACCTCCCTGGTATTTGTAGTTGAATCTGTGTTTGAAATTCACTGCTCAACTGAGGGATCTTACAGATAATTGTATGTGTGGGGTACAGAGATGATGTACAATCAAAAATCATGTTAAACACCATTATTGTACACAGAGTGAGTCCATGCAACTTATTATGTGATTTGTTGAGCAAATCTTTACTCCTGAACTTATTTAGGCTTGCCATAACAAAGGGGTTGAAAACTTATTGACTCAAGACATTTCAGCTTTTCATTTTTAAAGTTCCAGTTACTGATAAGTTACTGATAAGCATGCATCCATTAAGAAGCTGACTGTTAGAACTGCTAATGCCCCGTGGATTTATGCGCAATTGAAAAACTGTATGGTTGAGAGGGACGAGGCAAAAGGAATGGCAAATAAGTCTGGCTGCACAGCCGATTGGTATACGTACTGTAAAAGGAGAAATTAAACAAAAATAAGAAGAAGCTGTACTACGAAAACAAAGGTACATTTTTATAAACTATGATACAAAAAATTGTGAAGTACCTTAAATGAAATTTTGGCCAAAAGGCAAACTTAGCTTCATCCTTCATTGAATCAGATGGCTCATTCATCACAAAACCCAACTACTTTAATTACTTTTTCAATGGCAAGATTAGCAAACTTATGCATGACATGCCAACAACAAACTCTGAGCCTTCATATTCATGCATAACTGACCAAATAATGAAAGACAAGAGTTGTAATTTTGAATTCTGGAAAGTGAGTGTGGAAGAGGTGAAAAAAATATTGCTGTCTATCTATAATGACAAACCACCTGGTACTGACAACTTGGATGGAAAATGACTGGGGATAGTAGCGGACTATATTGCCACTCCTATTTGCCATCTCTTCAATGTAAGCCTACAGGAACAGCAACAACATGAATGTCAATCTCTCCTGACTCAATGTAGAGGAGAGATTGACTGCATCACTACTGGTCTTTGTGAGAGGTATTGACAAATTAAAAGTACCAAACTGTCTGTAGAATCAGTGAACACACAGCTCAGACATCCATACATACCCCACAATACATGCTACAAGAGGTCCAGAACAGAGGCTAGGAAATGCACAGTACTATACAGAGCCATGACTACATGGAACTCTCTCCCACCTCAGGTAACTCAAGCTAGCAATAAAATAAGATTTAAAAAACAACACCTCACGGCACAACGCGGACTGTGAAGACACACACACACACTCACACACTCTACACACACCCACACATTATTCTTAGTAATGTAATGTAGTATTGTAAAATTGTAATGTAATAATGGAGCAACGTCAATTTGTATGATGCACATCGTTTTTGTATGATGCTATGTTTTATTTATGTTTGTACCCCAGGAATAGTAGCTGCTGCCTTGGCAACAGCTAATGGGGATCCTAATAAAATACTAAATGCTATCACTGAATACCAGAGCGGGGAGTAGACTGGGCGACCACCAGCATTCTCACTGGGAATATATAAATCAACCATCTGTGACGAATACAATTTCTTGGATGGGAGTTTTATACAACTATTTCTATGCTCTGTCACATGGACAAAGATATGGATATGCATAGATGGCATATTATAGACAGTACACTAATCCCTGTGCAACATGCAATTCAATTAGCAAGAGACTGAACAGGAACTGGATCAAAAAGAAAAGAAAGAGAGGGGGGAAATGGAAATGGAAAAGGAGAGAAATTAGCATAATGCTGATAGTGGGCACATTTGCACACACAGACACACACATGTTGTGAAATCTGTTATGAATGTATTGTAATGTTTTTTAAATGTATAACTGTCTTAATTTGGCAGCAGCTAATGGGGATCCATAATAAATACAATACAGATACACACACACACACATGCACGCACACACAGACACACACACAGCTCTTCGGTCCTTGTGTGTGATGTGGGCTGGTGGTGAGGGACTCATGCAATAGGAATGCCTCAGGGGTTGGTTGATCAGAGGATGGTGTTATTAGAGGGAGCATGGCGCTCCAGTCAATCTCCTGCCAGGCAGAAATGGGAACAGGGGTGACCTTAGAATGAAACCCTCACTTATACAATACGTGCTATTCCTGTCTGGGAAAGAGTCTGAGAGAGAGTCCCTGTATAAATGTATGTCTACATGTATTAGAATGAAAGTCTGAGAGGGAGGAAATTGAAAGGGAGAGAAATTAGGATATGACTGGTAGTGGGCATGGGTACATACAGTAGAGAGGTGGAGAAAGTGTGTGTGGATCGTTGTGTATTAGAATGAGTGTTTGTCTGAAAGAGAGGGATTGAGAGACACAGGGGGCTTGATGGAAAGAGGAGGGGATGCTGGACAGCTGGAGATGGCTTACTCCTCCGTATTCAGGTTTCCATAATTTGAGCGTAATTATTCCTCTACATTACTTTATCCATGCACACTGGACAATCTACAGTGACTGTGACAGTCATCCAGCCCTTAACATCTATTCTCTCACAAGGTTTTCTGGGTTACAGTGAAAACCAGCTAAGAGTTAACGTTTTCCTTACTGAGGAGTGTGGCTGTATCAATAAATGTGTTCATGTGAGCGTAAGTGTGTGTAAGTAATTATACTGAATCTATTACCCTTTTTCCACACAATCATGCAGACCAGAACCAGACTGTGGTTTGGATAATTGCTTTTGAAATCGTATTTTTCAACAAAGTTCTAACAACTATGGCGGTTGTGTCACCAGGACAGCTCAGTACAGCTTGGTTTGGTTCGGCTCGGTTCGGCTCAGTAGTGTGAGAAGCCTATAGAGAGCCAGGCAGTCTGACCTTGCTGGGGTTCTGTGTGATGTCGTCCAGGCTGGTGGACAGCAGGTTGTCTTTCATGGCCACATAGAGCCGACGGCCATCTTCATCTGGCAGCA
>NC_140007.1:11853834-11894045 GCF_964263955.1 Coregonus lavaretus
AGAGAGAGAGAGAGAAGAGGAGAGAGGAGAGAGAGAGAGAGAGAGAGAGAGAGAGAGAGAGAGAGAGAAGAGAGAGAGAGAGAGAGAGAGAGAGAGAGAGAGAGAGAGAGAGAGAGATTAATACAACAATAGCACGGTACTGAGGCTGTCCTAATATGGACACCATACAGCGGAGAGATGCGGGTACAGTCACAATATGATACAGACACCAATATCACAGCTATACTACATCTATAACCCAATGACAAATAAAACTTGACTGTATGATCAAACAATTTGTGTAGACAGCTTATTAAATACAGATAGAAAGCTGGTAGAGCACGGCGCTTGTAACGCCAAGGTAGTGGGTTCGATCCCCGGGACCACCCATATACACAAAAAAAAAAATGTATGCACGCATGACTGTAAGTCGCTTTGGATAAAAGCGTCTGCTAAATGGCATATTATTATTATTATTATTATTATTACCTAGAGATCAAAACACAGTCACACACCAGCTATAATATCTCATATGGTACACCAAAGACCAGCTAATGAGTGGTACTAGGCAGCATCCATGAATCATATGAGTTGTAGTATTCTGTGGCTATGACTCTGGATGAGTCCAACTCCCCTCCACAAACAGACATGATATGGCACAGCACAAACCCTTTCCCACAGCATCTATCACACATTCATCTATTCATTTCTCAAGCATGCTTATCGGGATCAACATAAGTCAGAAGTCCATCAGACAAACAAACGAATACATCTCCAGGCAGATGACGATAGTGGATGATACAACAGTGAGACTATGAAGCTATGATAGAGGCTGTACGTGACATAGATCCGATAGCCGGATAGCTAAGAGTAGCGATTAGCAGAGGATGACAATCACCACTTCTGTCAGTCTACTCTCATTGGGAAACCACACTTCTCCCACACAAACTACACTAACATACAGAATGTCTATAAGCTTGGAGCTCACATAGGAATGAATTTTGAGGGTGGATTGGTTTACATTCATCTAACTGTTCTAACACATATTATCTGTTTCCCTTTCACTCTTAGAAAAAGGGTTCCAAAAGGGTTCTTCGGCTGTCCCCATAGGAGAACCCTTTTGGATTTCATGTAGAACCCTAAGGAACTAAAACTATTCTACCTGGAACCAAAAAGGGTTCATCAAAGGGTTCTAGGGACAACCGAAGAACCATGTTAGGTTCTAGATAGCACCTTTTTTTTTTCAAAGAGTGTAGCAAAGCTTGGCTCTAAAGCTTAGCTTGCGTATGTGTTTAATAGAAGATAGGTGGGTTTGGAGATGATTGAGAAGTAATGACAGACTGTGTCTGGTGGACAAACTGGAATAGTGAGATGAGACTGATGCCACTTTGGTGAGACTGACAGACTAAGAAATGAGACATGACGAGTGTGGAAGAAACTACACCGTGATGAGAAAGAGGATGAATCGATGGGGAGAAGGGCATGAGAGAGAAACATTCTTTGGGGAGCAGACAGGAGACTGTCTGTTATTTATTTGCTGATGAAAGAGGTAGCAAAGATTTATTTGAAGAAACCGGGAGGACTGAGAGTAAGATCGAACTGGCATACACATTCTCTTGGTTGTTGGCAAACTTGTTGAGTGACACGTTCCAAATATCACAATCAAAGTCCCCGCTAAGAGTGTACCCATCTCATCTCTCTCACACACAAATATATTATATGTACTGTATATACTGTATATTTCTACGCACACACTGGACTGTAGAGCCAATGGCCAGAACACCCATCAGGGTTGCGTCATTCTGAGTATATGATGAATGTTTCTTATTCAGGGTGACAGAAAACACATTCCTGCCTCTCCCAAGCAAAAATTCCCTTTTAGACACGGACAGTCTCCACTCCATGACACATCACACGCATGCACACATGTGCGCACACACACACACACACACACACACACACACACACACACACACACAAACACACACACATTCCTGCCACTCTCCCAACACACCAGCTGCACCCACCAACCCCACCGGGCCCATCCTTCCTCTGGGGTAGTTGCCTTGACAACAGTGACCATGTCGACCCAGTGGGGGTTCCAGGCCTGTTCTCGCCAGCAGCCCCTCAGAGGGATTAGTACTGGCAGTGTTTCACCTGTCAGACTGGCCTCCACAGCTAACACCAAAACACAACACATCTACTGTAGAAAGTCCATTAGCTTCAACTGTAAATGTAGGCCAATGTGTAGAAACAAACTAGTGAGAAGTCGATTGTAAAGGTACATTGTTTAAATCAGAAGGCTTAGATTGAAATCCTGAAAATCTTGTTGAAATCCAAGATCACAAACAGAAGGGTCTTTGTTTCTAAATGTGTCTTAACTCACCAGAACAGCCATGTATTTTCAGTCCGGGTAGACTCAACGTGTTTGTAAAAACTGCAGAGTGCAGACATCCTCAGACAAGCTGAAGGTGACAGCGAGGTCCTTAAGGCCATGACCCTTGACCTCCAGTCAGTTGATCCTTGACCCTGTCACTCTAAATCAAAGAAAACGTTTGACATATTTCCACCGCCCACTCACCCCACCCTCTCCGCCCTGTGTCCTCATTCCCCAACCTTCACACTTCCCCTGGTGTCTGTGGCATTTTTTGGGGCGCGTCTCTGTCTGCCCCCCCCCCCCCCTTCCTCCTGTCCTGTGTGGATGTGAATGCCATGAGTTAGCATGGCATCAGGAGGATGAAAGATATATTTTTAGCCGCCAAACAAACCCAAGCCAGTGAACATTAGATTACCTCAGTCATGGGAGCCACTGATGTGCCTCTATGTGATTAGGGAAAATGTGTGGCGTGTGGTACAGCTAAGAACATTCCTGCATCAGGAGACACACACACACACACACCATGGTGGGAGTCCATTTCAAGTACTAAGTATCCTGTCTATCATGACTCAATAGAGTAGTTATCATTAATCTCCCTTATTACGATTTTGTTATTATCAAGAGGATTGCTAGTGTGTCTAAGTGTGTGTGTATGTGTCTAAGTGTGTGTGTGTGTGTGCGTGTCTATGTGTCTGAGTTAGTCTACCTGTTTCTCTACTTGGGGAGCCCCAGAGCTGAGTTGTCTGGCTCACAGTTCCCAGGGGGAAGACTTTGTTCGGTGCGCCACTAGAGAAATGAGGAAACTGGGGCCCATTTCCTGTGGAAATGGGGTTATCACTTCACCAATTACAGTGCAATTAGAGAGGCAGGCCTGGAGATGCCTGGGAAATGAACAAACACACACTCCCTGACATCTGGATTCTTTCACCACTCAACCAGGCACACGTAGATACCCTGCCCTTTCACCTTTCTGAATATATAAGTATATATCATAATCAGATGTTTGGCAAAGGCAGCTCTCTGTCTGAGCATTACAGCACAGCTTTAGTTCAAGGCTACAAAACCACCATCTGCCGTTGTCAAGGGTGTTGCCAAGAAGGAGGGGTACCAATTCTCAGGGCATCACCCTCCCCTCAGGTGAAAGGAGAAAGTGTCATCATCTTGAGATGATGAAATGACTTCCAATCTATGTCAGAAATGTCTTGTGTGAATCAATCTAAATGATAATGACCTTCCAAACATGGCCGCCTCTCCAATCACTGTACAGGGTAATGATGCATCATCACGGGTCACAAGAGGAGCAGGTGAACTGTAAAGGCAGCCGGGCAGGGCAAGCATCATCAAACGGCAACTCTATAAGCCGCTTGTGTGGGGTTCCCAATCATTCTACATCGCTTAACAGCCGGCATTTCTTCATTAGCCTTTTATATGTGCCGCTATACATTTCATATAATCCGCAGCAGTAAAATGTCCCTTTTGTGTGTGGGGGGCAAGAACCCAATCTCCAACTGTCATTTATCATTTGGGAAATAAGGGCTGGAGTCTACAAGCGACTGGGATAATTGAGTCATTAGGAGTGGGGGTGGCAGGCAGTTTAAGTCCAGTGCTGGCTGGCCGACGCGAAGTTTGACTGAATTACTGTGATAATTTAGTCATTCAGGCTAGGTGGGTTGGAGAGAGAGGGACCAGGCAGCCAAGCAGATGGGGTAATCAGTCATGGTGGGGTTAAGACCAGCTCCCTCACACGTGGAGCTCCAGGATCTGATCTGGAATCAGGCCCTGGTGGCGACCCTGACCCGTGAAGAGGAAAAGGCGGTCAGGCTATCAGACGTACAGTGAGGTCCAAAAGTATTTGAGTGCTTTTTTATGATTCTAGATTTATATTTCGTACCTCTGATATTGAGCTCTGCATTGTGACACCCATGTTCAAAAGCAGCCAGATGTAGCACTGAAATGAAATTCAGCAAAGCAGAAATGATGCAGGAAATGAAACGACTCTCTGTGTTCAGACACCTTCCCTCTGACTGAACAAACTAAATTAACTAGCTTCCCTCCGTGCATAAGTTCCCTTTATACTTTCTAGGTCACGTACGTTTCAGCCTTGAATCTGATTGTTATATGTACCTCACATATGATTGATTAGACTATCACTCCCAACTGGGGTTTATCATCGTTGCATTCTCAGACATGTGCAGGTGGAGCAGCTCAAATATCACTCAATACTCACTCAGCACAGACTAAAAATCTTAACATACCTCTCTATTAGAAGACAGATAAATATACTACCATACTCATTCTTTAAAGAAAAAGCCAGCACCCTCAATGACGCACATCATCTTTACACAATACTCGCACTTCGTCAATCATACACAAACATCTTCACACAACAATCCCATACTCTCCTGAACATAGCTGATCCCTTATTGTGTAGGAAAGTGTACTGGAATGAGGAAAGCAGTGAGAGGGACAGACATTGAACTAGATAATACAGTTAATAGATAACACAATGAGTGGGCAGATAGGAGAAATGCGAGCCACACTAACAAGAGACAGTAGGGCGTGTGGGAGAGAGAGAGAGGGGTTCTGTCTTACCTGAGTGGGTGAACTGCAGGCGAGGCAGGGAGGCTCTCCATGCCCCTGTCAGACTGTGGCCCAGGTGGGCTAGGAGGAACAGGGTCACGAACCTCCACATGGTCTCACACACGCACACACTCAAAGTCCCGAGCACAGCACACACACTTCACGAGTAAGGCACCGGCAGGATACACACTCACTTGTGTCTGTGTGTGGGCTCTGCAAAGCAGAGAAATCTAGTCCAACAAAACACACTACTCCCACTTGGCTTCAGCTCGACAGCTACAGAGATGTGTCTCCTCTCTTCTCTTCACGTGACTTGTCTCCTGTATCTCTCACTCTGTCTTTTCTCACTCTCGTCTCTTGGGTTTCTCCCCTTGTTGAGTGTTGATTTTTCTCTCACTGTACTCTAATCTCGCTCTCTTTCTCTCTCGCTCCCTCTCCCTCTTTCAGTCCTCCTCTGTATAGGCAAGGAGGAGGAGGGGGAAGAGATCCCAAATCATTGCACCAGCCACACACACACACACACACTCCTTCTCTCTTTTTCACTGCTCCAGGAAAACCTACTTTAATAACTGGTAATAAGACAACTGCTGTGTGGGGCCTTTTATCTTATTACAGGTCTCTCTCTCTCCCACTCTCTCTCTTTCTCCCCCCCCCCACGAAATACACACACAACTATATAGCTCTTCATCTCCCCACACTAAAATGCTCAGCTTTTGAATAATTTATAGACTACAGTCGAGCCCTTTCACAGTCTATGTATGCTGTCCTAATGTATCGCCTGCTAATAATAACATGAACGATTTAAAAAACAGTGACAGTCATGTCAGATAATTTACTAGGTATATGTCTACCATAGCCAATAGCTAATCAAAATAACTGTTGGTGTCTTGAAGACACAAGGACAAATATTCACTTATTAATTAATGGACATTTGTGTAGGGGTTGATACATTTTTTGTTAGGGCAAATCAAGTTTGCATTTTCTAAGTGGAAATTACTAACTTTAGAAGCCTTTTTAAAACTCAAATACACTACAAGTTTGCATTTCCTGCTGTAATGGAAAATTCTCAGCAACAAAAGAGTGATCAAATTAAGATCCTGCATCTGTATAGAGGTACGGTGAGCAACAAAAGTATTGGGACAGTGACAATTTATAATAATAATAATAATATGCCATTTAGCAGACGCTTTTATCCAAAGCGACTTACAGTCATGCGTGCATACATTTTTTGTGTATGGGTGGTCCCGGGGATCGAACCCACAACCTTGGCGTTACAAGCGCCGTGCTCTACCAGCTGAGCTACAGAGGACCACAATTTGGTTGTTGTTTTGGCTCTGTACTCCAGCACTTTGGATTTGAAATAATACAATGACTATGAGGTTAAAGTGCAGACTGTTAGCTTTAATTTGAGGGTATTTTCATCCATACCGGGTGAACCGTTTAGAAATCACTGCACTTTTTGTACACAGTCCCCCCATTTCAGGGGACCAAAAGTATTAAAGTCGTCAGAAGTTTAGTATTTGGTCCCATATTCCTAACACACAATGATTACATCAAGCTTGTGACTCTTTAAACTTGTTGGATGCATGTTTTGGTTGTGTTTCAGATTATTTTGTGCCCAATAGAAATGAATGGCAAATAATGTATTGTCATTTTGGAGTCACTTTTATTGTAAATAAGAATAGAAAGTTTCTAAACACTTCTACATTAATGTGGATGCTACCATGATTACGAATAGTCCTGAATGAATCGTGAATAATGATGAGTGAGAAAGTTACACACACACAAATATATTACCCCCCCTGTTATTGTAATGGTGAGAGGTTAGCATGTTTTGGGAGTGTGATATTTATGCATCTGTAAGTGTGCTGCCCTCTCATGACTACTATGGGTACAGCCTTTAGAAAGAACACAGCGTCCATTTTCCCATTACCTGTTTTGATTTTATTACAAGGAAAATGTTTCAAAGTTAAATAAAACAATTCTGAATGGTTGAGTTGGCGTCATCATCTAGCTGACCAGCTAGCTTATCTATTCAAAATGTTAGTGGCATTGTTCATATTAATTACTTTATCCATGTGTTGTTTCCCCTGCATAAATACTATCTGGTCATGATTTTCAACAGTAAGGCATGATGTAACAATGATGTAACAGTAAGGCATTATGTGGAATGGTTAGAACAATCTAAATTCTATGTTCATGGTTTGTTGGTGACATCACAAAACATAATGGCATAGTTGTCATGGGGAAAGAACCTGTAGAATTAGAATGCAAGAGCTTTGATAGTGGGAAACAGATAGAGACAGACAGTTGAGTGGTGGATTTTGGTGAGTAGACATAGCTATATTTATCAAAATTATCTGTGTGACCATAGACTGTAGAAGTGTCGTAATTGCAACCTTCTGACTCCAAAGTAAAAAATAAAATTGTAAAATGTAAAAAGACAATGGGTATGCCATGAGTAAAAAAAACAAAGTTTTATGAATAGGCCCATGGTCCTAGCAAATAATGGAAATTGGTAGAAGCGATCAGTGTGGATGTGGGTGTGGTCATGAGGGTCAAGTTTTAGGGTTAGAGGTGGAGGTAACCATAGAAATATAATTAATAGAAAGGTCGTCCCCATTCAAGTCAATGGCCTTTTCTCAATTGGATTTGCTCAACTCCTGTGTCCTCTCTCCTCCGTCCTCTCTCGCCTCCTTTTGAAAAAGGTCAAAGGTAATCTAGAGGGGGCAAGGAGAGGGAACGTGGACGAAAATGCGCATGTATGAAATGAGACTCTCCTCCACTTGCACATCATCAGGCAAATTAGGTATACAGGGGTGGATCACAAAATAAATGTGTAAAGTGATAAAAACAAATTAAGTTAGCTGTGCAATGCATTTTATAGTTTTTTTTAAGTAGCAAGAAGCACATCGTTTTTAAACATGTGCATGCTTTTCTCCTCTGACAAAACAAAAGCTGAATCAAAGGGGGTGTGGCAGATTTCAAAACTCTTCCGCGAAGGACTCAGGTAGGATAGCCTACACATGACTATCTCGATGAATGGAGGCAATCGAGAACGGGAGTACACTCTTCCGTTCGCCTATTAACTAATTGACATCTCCTCTGATGTCAAAATGGATTGAAGAAATGGATTTAAGAACGGACCAGTGAGAACAAAGACCATCACTGCAAAGCTGAGGTGCAAGTGTAACAACCTGGGGAGGATGGAGAGGAGGTGAGAGGAGAGAGAGAGCTGGAGAAAGGGAGAGAAAGAGACGCATCAAAATCTGGCTAAAAAAAGGAAAGACGGGTAGAAGAGCTGAGGCAGAAGGCTTTGGAGAAAGAGAGGGGAGAGAGAGGAAGGGCAGAGGCATCATGAGGTGGAAAACCAGTAGGAGGAGGAAAGACTGAGGGAGACAGTTGTGATGAGGGAGACAGTTGTGATGAGGGAGACAGTTGTGATGAGGGAGAGAACCACTTGGCCGTGAAACAGCAGGATAGATTGAGGGAGTTCGACAGACTCAGAGAGCTGGAGAGTCTTACCAACCTGGACAAGACCAGGTTTGTATGTATTGTCTGTATTTGCTTAGATATGTCTGTGTGTATGCTTGATGATGTGTTTTAATGTACGCACAGAGCCACAAACAAAGTCGTTGTCTTATCTAGCAGAAGATGACAGAGGAGAGAATGGTTGGAGAGGAAAGGCGACAGAGGAGGGAGAAAACCTGGGAAGAGATGTATCTGGAGTAGGTGCAGAAGGAGAACAAGAAGTGGGAGCTTGCTGTGACTGTGCCCGTGCTCAGGCTCATTGTCTGCAAGCCAAGCCTCAGGCCGACCTCACATCTGACTGTTGGCTCCAGACCCAGAATGACCCAGCTCTAGAGTCCGACCAAGATACCGAGCCCAACCAAGCTCCAGAGGCCACGATGGCTGCTGCCGAGGCCCAATGTGAGGTACTGGACATTGAGTTTGATGAGAGAGAATGTGTAGATGTAGATGTGGTTTACAGGGGAGGGATCATTCCCCTTGAAGAGCTCCAAGAGGCTAACAGCGGCTCCTCCAGGAGGCTGAGGACATGAACGCCAGGCCAAGGCCAAATCCTACGAAACTATTGACCAGCTGAAGAGGAACCCAAAGCCCTTCCTAGTGATATAGGAGGAGGGGAAAGAGTCCAGTGGCAATGAGTGCTCCAGCCTCAGTGGTGAGACTAAGGAGATGGAGGCACGTGCCAATGAGAAGGAGGGGAAGGACCTCAGAGAGGAGGAAGGAAGTGAAGAGCCCAAGAAGGAGAAGAGCAACGAAGGAAGGTGATTCGCTAGGTGAACGAAAAGGCTACCAGAAGAGGTTTGAGCAAACCTATTACAATGAGGAGCAGAAAGGAGACAGAATGGTGTACTAGGGGGTGTATGACATCACCCGCACAGAGCAGGAGCAAAGGAACCGGGCAAAGCTGCTGAAGGCTGAACAGAAGTGGCAGAAGCTGGAGGACCGCTGGACAGAGTGGGAGAAGGAGAGGGCTTAGAAGCAAGAGGCCAGGAAGCTCAAAAAGCGGGAGAAGGAAGGTTCCAATTCTAGAGACAACATCAGGACATTGAAAATGACCAGGGTAAATATTGAGCTGAAAGGACATGGGAAAGTTTTCTGTGGGATTTACATCACTTGTAAGTTAAGTGTGACACAAATATTACAAGTGATATTTTGCTTTAACTAACTAGGCTAACACTCCTTTGCCCTTTCCTGACCTCCTGTTGTCCTTGTATTTTTCAACGTATGGTGTGCTAGGAGACTCTTATGGAATTCAACTCCAGACCACCTCAATACTCAAGCACCCCCCCCCCCCCCCCCCCCCCCACACACACTTCCTTTTTTTTCCTCCTCTACTATCTTCTTCTTACTACTTAGTAGCAGTACTTCTAACTATTGTTTCTAAGAATGATTGCTAATTTGTGGCTAATGAAAGTCAATATAGCTAATTGTATTGTTTCTTTGTCTCTTTTGAGAAGCCAATTAACCAGACCTATTAGCATTGTCTCTACATGTCACATCTTACTGTAGAGTAGCATACAATCAATTGCCAAATTGACCTCATGGTAGGGCAGAAGGAATTATGCATTTTCAACGCCATGCTTTTGGTTGTCTACTACTTATGTCCTTTTTCATAATCATAGGGCCTTGGCGCCACCATGTGGCTTACACTACTCAGTGGCCAACACCATTTGCGCAAAAGTGCATCTACATTAATTTACCGAAGGGTGTCGCTGCAAGAACGCAAGTGGAAAATAAGAAACACGTTGCAGACCGTCATGTCCCAAAACCAACTCCTATCCAGCACTCGTAGATAAAGAACTGGGTGAGTGTAAACTAATTGTCTTGGGACTGGACAGTGGGCACAGGATTTGCAATATATTGGCTTCATGGTTGCACGAGATTGCAGTACAATAGTTAGGTGACAATAAGGTATCACCCTCTTTTACCTATGTCACTCACCTGTGGAGTTGAAAATAATTTACAATAATAATAATAATAAGATATAACATGCTAATCGATAATAAACCATTACAATGTACCTACTGATCGCAATTGTAATGATGTCTTGTGTTGAACTTAATTTAAGCATTTTACATTTTAGTCGTTTAGCAGACGCTCGTATCCAGAGCGATTTACAGTAGTGATGTAAGTATCTTGTTACCAGCGCCCGTGGACAAAGGACAATTCAGGTTCAGACAAGAAGGTCGCACATCAAGGCAAGTCTTTATATGTTAGTTTTTTATTTATTTTACAGCCCTTTGGAATGGGGTATGGGTGAAACTTGTTATCAGCCTTGTAGGCAGAATATGTTATAGGGCTAGGCCTACTACAGTCTAGGACTGTGAAATGGAATATGCAGAGGAGGGATCATAGCTATAGGTCAATAGAACAACGCTCGAGTCAACTGTGTGTGTGTGAGAGAGATAGATTGCCTAAGATGCACAATAATGTGATGGGTTATCTGATCAAGTGTTGCAATTTCTAATCTATTTTTACTGTTATTATAGGGTGTAGCCTATGTCAAGGCCAGAAAGAGCAACCTACTAGGCAAAAACAGGCCTAGACATCCGGATGCTTTTTGCTTTTCGTAGCCTGTGACTGAGTCATTTGTGGATTGACAGACTGGAGGGGACTTCGGTACACAGTGGGAACGGACCATCGTCTTGACTTTCCAGAAGCAACAGTGTCAGAAACATAGTTCAAACCAAAAAAACCTGACCATGGGCGTGGTGTTTTTCATCCGGGGGAGTCCAAAAAATGTAGGCGCCGATGAATCACGGCAAAGCAATCCGTGTCGTTTCGGAAGAAATTAAACACAGGGCAGGTAGTGCAGCCAGTCAGTGCAGTCACTCTCAGCAGATAGGCCTACTCGTTGTTTAATCCGCCTCCAAACTCCTGGTCACCCTCATTGGGCGGCTCAGAGAAAGATGAGCTCATATTGGTTAAAAATAGTTTCACTCGTTGAGGCTAAAAATAACCCGCTATATAAAACAGAAGTTTGACTCCACGGCGTGCTACTACCAAGCTGGCCTCAGTCAGTGGAGGCTGAGGTGAGAACTGGATGAGAATGAAAATGCGGTGGCGGAAGGTTTTTCAGTTCTAGTCTCATGTCACGGCTCCTCTCAAGCCTTGCACAAGAAAGAGCGAAGCTGTGCAATACATCAGCCTTTCACGAGATGAGTGTTTGGGTGTAACCGGCTGAGTGCTCGGTGACGGGTTTCCTTCCTTTTTAGCAGCTGTGTCAGATTTTGCTGCCTCAATGGTTGTCCGTTTTTTTCAGTTGCAGCCTTGAAAGCAGACATTCGAAAAGCAGAATGACTTGTGCCAGCTTCTATTAAATTGTAATTTATAGGCCAATGGTCACAATGTAAGGGGCTAGAAACTTGACCTTCTTACTAACATAGCCTAATTGATTAATGTTCTACAATAATGTAATTTTATATAAAAAACAATCTGAATCCTTATTGACCTCCAGCACTCTCAAAAAGTGGCCCTCCAAAAATCCTACCTGGTACAGCCAGAGGGGACTGGTCACCACTGAGCCCGGGTACACTATGTTTCTTCCTTCTAGGTTTTTTTTTCCTGGCCACTGTGCTTCTGCATTGCTTGCTCTTTGGGGTTTAGGCTGGGTATCTGTTAAGCATTTTGTAACAACTTCTGATCTAAAAAGGGCTTTGTAAAATAAATTAGATTGTTGTCAGGTAGTTCTCAACCTTTAAGATCTCAGAAAAACATCCTCACTCCAGTGCAGTCATTCAATTCCCACACCACAAAAAAGGAAATGTGTTAAAGAATGTAATTTATTACACAATGTAACGAAGGCTAGTTTAAAAATACAGTTTCCAGTCATGTAAGTGTACATATGAATATACCCACGCCTTATATTTACAGATTTGCATACACCATGTTTTCCTGTTTATTTGTTTCAACACTTACTTTAGGGTTTCACATCCAAAAACTAAAAATGATTTGTACATAACAGAGACTACAATTTAAAGCAGTTATTAGCCCTGTTTGTGTTCCAAACAAACAAACTGAAAGCAGCCAACACGGAGTCCAGACAGGCAGAGCACTTGACTGGCAGTCCAGAGGCCAGCCCTTCTCCGACCGGCCCAACGACAGCATTTGGAAGGTGAAAGATTTCAAGGTAAAGCGTTTTAAACAAAAAGCAGTCCCGGGTTCTCCCCTCACCGTAAATACTGATAAATGTTTTCCATTACTTTTAAAAAATAAGATGAGTTAAAAAAAAAAAAAAAAAATTACAAAAATCTACGTTCAGGGATCATCTCCCAAAGCAAGGAGACAAGCTCCAGCGGCCGGCGAGTGTGAGGGGGCGGAGGAGGGGTCAGGTGGGATGTAAACGGGTGCTTCTCCGACCACACACTTGCCAGAGCCCCTGGTACAGGGGTAGGGTCCTGTCATGCAGTCTACAGCAGGAGACATTTATTGCTCTTCTTGCCCCTCCGGGCCTGTAGTGCCGCCCTGGTGGCCATCTCAAACACATCTCGTACGCCATCCTTCGACTTGGCTGAGCACTCCATGTAGCCGTACGCTCCAATCCTGTTGGCCATGTCACGGCCCTCCTCTGGCTTCACTGGCTCCTACAGAGAGAGTTAAGAGAGACTGTCAGGACAACGAATACACTGACCATATAAATGGGGAAAGAGTGATAGATACAGTTGAATGGTAAATGCCAGGGATGGGCAACTGGCGGGCCCTTTTTAAGGCCCTCGTATCAATTGTCTGATTCTCTGTAATAATGGTATGGGAATAATAATGCATTTTATTTTGTAAAGTGGTTTCTTGCATCAAACAACATTTTGAGTCACCTCCTTGTCTGAAGGACAAGTGGATAAACAGGTTAATGTCAAGCCCTGCAAATTTTTTCCAAATGTTTCATGGAATGTAGGCCTACATTGAACACCACAAATTGGCTGCTACTGTAGGCTGAATGATAGAACAGCTATTTCCATGTTAAAATGTTATGGGATGCATTTTTTCTATTGTTTTTGATGGTAGGCAACTCTGGTAGGCCTAGATTATGATCAAATAGCCACAGTAGCCTACTTGGCAACTTAAAACTTAAAGCGGGTACAGCCTCAATGTTCACAGTAAACATGCACTGGAAGTTGCACAGAATTTTCACAACGTTCAAGTTTGCACTCAGCAGACATGAAATTTGGTCCGTATGGGAAAAATGTTGAGGGAACATTGCCGGGGGGCCCATAGATTTTTTTTAGTAAGTCTCACTCAGATATAATATAAAAAACTGCAAACATTTCTCTCCACCCTGTAGCAAAATGTGTAGAATTGCAGGAAATTGGCTCTAACCGATCATGTTCCTCTTCACCTCATGGCAAAATGAGTAGAATAAATTAAATGTGTTATAAAATCGCTAAATCGTCTCTTCGCCCTATGGCAAAGTGTACAATTGCAGCAAACTTGCTTTAAAACTAACATTTTTCTCTATACTCCATGACAAAATGTGTAGAATTGCATGAAATTAACTCCAAAACATCAACCATTTCTCTCCGCTGTCAAGAGGGGGGCCACTAAAATGTTTTGCTCACAATGTTGGGGGAATGGATGTGGGTATGCAGAACCCCGAGCAACTGTGGTCCCCCGTGAGGAGTTCAGATTTTTTGTGTCCCCCCACCCCCATCAAAATTGCCTATCCCTGGTCTAGGCCTAGAGTGAGTTTCCCAAAACCTTTGTAGCCAACGCGGCACTTTATTTCTCAACCCGGTTTGTTTTTCCATCTGAGAAGTTGGTGGAGAGGGGAAATATTGGTGTTATTTCTACGTACCTGTTTCATCTTGGCCAGCTCGCGGCGTGTGTGTTCATCATTGCGCAGGTCCTTCTTGTTGCCTACGAGGATGATGGGAACATTGGGACAGAAGTGTTTGACCTCGGGAGTCCATTTCTCTGGAATGTTCTCTGTAAAAGAGCAAAAGGTTGGGGGTCATACAGGCACACACACCAATGCCCCAGTACGTTAGGCCAGCTGTAGGTAGTGTACAGAGGGTTGGAGAGAAGAGCTATTGCTGTCTTATGCTTGTGTGAGTGAGTACTTCACTAGCCAGTATGGGCTGAACAAACCACCTACATTCCCGTAATGGCAACGGACATAAAAAGAAACTGTGTGCTGATGATGGTAAGACAGAGAGCAAGTCTGAGTGCGTGTGAGCTCACCCAAACTGTCTGGGCTATCAATGGAGAAGCACATGAGGATGACGTCAGTATCGGGGTAGGAGAGGGGGCGAAGCCTGTCGTAGTCCTCTTGGCCAGCTGTATCCCACAGAGCCAGCTCCACCTAGTACAGAGTAGACAACCACCACTGTTAATCCACATAGGGCCAGACGTGCAAAAAAAATCTCTATACAGTTGAGGATTGTGATACTTTATGGACTTGCTATACATATAGAACTGCAATATGTATCAAATCGTGACCTTGTTTTGAAACCGGGGGCGTACTACCCGAATCCAATATATCTATCATTCATCTTCAAAGACTGCCCATTTCAGTTTTCCATTAAAAAAATATTTCCTGTTTAGTGCCTGCTGAGCAAGAACATGGTGCTGCCCTATTACCTCCCAAAAAACATTTGCTCAAAGTGGCAAGTGTATGGCAGCTGTTAGTGTTCTAGTGACTGGGTTTATCAGTAAACCCACGGCAACAGAAATAAATCATACATATACCATCTATATAAACATAACGTAAATGTAAATTCAACAGTTAATGATGTCTGCATACTGCAGACTTTCATGAACCCACAGCACATTGTTTGGAAAATCAGGATAAATGGATATTGGTTTTGGGGGTAGGTCAACTTCAATGACTAATGAATAGAGGAGGATGTCAGAAAAACACAAAACTCTTTGAACATGGATAACTGAACATTTCATGAAGGCATTCATAACTCTGACACTAAAGGGAAAAAATAAAACTCACAACCAAGAAGGGCAAGTGGGGAAAGCAAATTAGAGCAAGACACTTCGACAAGTATGGCACATGAAGTAGAATTCATTTAGCCAATAAAAACTAGGCTAGATGTCCCAGATTTCTAGTCGAACCATATTGAGGACAGGACACGTGGGTTTATAACCCCCTCGGACCTCTATCTAATAAAGCGCCATACGGTCGTACATTACAACTTTAGATTACATATTCATTACATTATTCAGTAGCATATGCTGCGCCTAATATGTTTATATTACTTGGTCAACTGAATAAACATGTGCCGTGCCATTATACCCGTCTGCCTCTATAGCTACAGATAAATCCAGCTCAATCTCAACCAGCCGATACCAGCAATGCCACCCTTGAACACACCAACACTGAAGCCACCTTCAAAACCTACTAGCAATTAGGCCTATGTATTTCACCTAACCTGGTTTACACCTTCAACTGAGAAATAGACAGTGTGTATGTTGCGTCTGTATGCATTACCTGCTTGCTGTCCACCTCGATGTCAGCCACATAGTTCTCAAAGACAGTGGGTACGTAGACCTCGGGGAACTGGTCTTTACTGAAGACTATCAACAGACAGGTCTTCCCACAAGCACCATCTCCCACGATCACCAGCTTCTTACGAATAGCCGCCATGCCTGAGAAAAGGGAAGTAAGATGCATGAAGAAACACAAGCAAGACAACAGCCTCATATTGAACAGGTTTTCATAACGTTTGTGGCCCCATAGGATCAGTGTGATGATTGACTCGACACTTCAACACAGCCAAACTTGTATCCTTGAATGATTTCCCCCCAGTGGGGCATATTGGGGAAAAACACTGGCCTTCAGCACCAGCAGAGGTTAAGGGATAGTTTACTTTTATATTAAAACAGACTGGGTAAGTCTATCAGTGTCCTACCATTCCCTGCCTGTGCAGAGATCAACAACCAATGTTAACCAACCAGGCTGTTGATCCAGAACAAACTGCAGATGTGGTGTATATCCTACATCTGACGCTGGTAATCCTCACCAAAAACCGTTAAGTGAGTTTCCTCATGTAAATATGTGGGCAAGGAATTTGACAACAAAGAGGAGGGAGAGAGAATGATGCCATCCATTTAGTTATTGGATTGCTGCTCAGGTTAAACTAGTTGTTGAATGTTATGATAACAAGTCAGGACCCACAATGAATGGAAAACATGTCCAATGTATTTTAGACTGAGGGACATGTGTGGGTCGTGAGGGACGTGTGTCCGACCGGACCACACATGTCCAACGTATGTACCACACAGAACGCACTGCAAATGCCTCTGCAATGCAATTAGCCATGCAGTGTTCCATTGGAAATTAATTTACTTCTGGTGTACCAAAACTCAATGACCGAGGCGTTAGCTTCTACCACGGCATGGTGTCCACAGGGTTGGTAGTCAAAAGATGGCTTGACAGAAATGGTAGCAGACGGTGAATGTTGAACTTTTGTTGCACCCATATCCAGATGATGCTGCCTAGCTACCATTTTGCGCATTAACACTATTGGTGTGATCGAGGGGTATTTATGTCACGCAGTATCCTAGTGATAATTGGTGTGATGTCCCTATTAACCACAAGAGCAGTGCAATGAAGTTCCTCACATACAGGACAGAATACGACACCGTCATGCAGATTTTAGTTTATTGGCTGACCAGACATCAATTCCGACTATTTAGGATGGACAAGCATTTAAGTAGCTAGATACTATAGCTAAGTACATTTGCCTATAGGTTGGGTCATTAAAATGTTCAGTAAGATGGCGTCAAGACATCAACAGATCGCTGCTGTCCGCAGTAATAAGGTCGGCCCCATTAAAAAAAAACTAACTTCAGCTCACCACCAGCTAAACAGCGTCTGGTCACAGAAGTAAAAAATTGTCAAAACTAGCTAGTTATTTAGAACAAAGAGACTAACGTTAATACTGGCAATTCATGGGCCGAGCTGAGCCACCCAATCAGATCTAAACAAATGGTGTTTGATAGGTAACAGTTAGCTAGCTAAAAAGAGTAGCTACCGTAGCTAGCTAGTTAGAACCTGCTTCCAGGATTGCACGTAAAAGTAAAAAAAAAAACAGTAACTACAGTAGTAACTACTTGGAAGAAAACCGTTAATTGGTCAGAATATGGTCGTGTTGATGATCGATAACGTTAGATGTTGGCTAGCTTGGTCAAGTGAATTAGCTAACGTAATTGTTACGTTACCTCGCAACAAACTGACACGCCGGTTTGTTTCAAATACTGACTTGCTACTGTACCAAGTTACCTTGTGGGGATACGTTAGTTACATGGGCGAGATTCGGCGATTCAATTAATTTTAGGATAAAAACTTTGTGACAAAACAATGGAGCTTATTTGTCAACAGTGTTGGATAACTAACCAGTTGGCTGTCAGTGCGGAAGCTATCGAGGACGTCCTCGGCTCGATTAGAAAAGCTAGACAGACGACGGTAAGGGACAACTTTCTAACAATGTATCCTACAATTACACTCCACCAATGTTGTCATATTAAACTTTTATTGCGATAAGTGTTTCGAAATTAGTTTTACCTGTTGTTTAGATGGCTAGAAGTCGTTTTCACAGGGCAGTGGTACTTCGTCGATAACCCTCGTTTCAATCCGATACAATGAATTACTTCGCGTGTACGCGAAAGGGCTAGGGGGAGGGGTGGCGGAAACGAGCGTGAGCCACGCCTGCGCGTGCACGTTGCATGAGTAAAGTATTTCTGCCTATACGTCTCTCCGTTTGAGTGTCGGTTTCGATGAGCATCCAACAGTTTTTTGGGGTTGTTGATATAAAAGCTAGCTAAGTGTATTCAGAAACATTTCCACACCAAATAGGATGCAAGAAAGGACCCAAGGAGTGAATAGTATTCTGCCAGCAGCACAAACAATGACGTCAGGATTGTATGGTAATATCTAAACCTTCAAAGTAAAAGCCCATATTTCTAAACATTGCAATATGGATAACTAATTCAAACGATATAAATTTTTTTTAATCAATGGCCACCTTTATTGTGCCAGCAAGAAAATGCAATAAGTAATTTAAGATATTTAATTTTTTAACCAATAATGAAAAATATATAATGTTGACACTGGTAGAGATATGTTGACAACATTGGGCTGTAGATAACTTTTTTTTACCTGTCTCAGCTAAGGTGGGGTGGGAAATACTCAGCACTCCCCTGTAGCTCAGTTGGTAGAGCATGGCGCTTGCAACGCCAGGGTTGTGGGTTCCTTTCCCACGGGGGGCCAGTATGAAAATGTATGCACTCACTAACTGTAAGTCGCTCTGGATAAGAGCGTCTGCTAAATGACTAAAATGTAAAAGTAGGGTATAACCAAATATGGTTAGTTTTGGAGGGGCGCTGTGTTGTAGACATATTATTTTAGTCCTGCATGTTATACTAATTCCAAAACAATAAATGAATGTACTGTTGTTGTGTTGAATATCAGTTTTTTTTTTGCTTGCTCTGTGTGAAATAAAGTCTAAACAAAGACAAAGACACAATGTAAACAGTGATGTACTGGCATACCTGTTAACGACCTAGATTAACCTAACGGTGATGGTAATAGCTGCACCTTTTCACATTTAAATCAGCCTAAGGCCAGCCTTGACATGTGCCCAATTGCTTGGCCTGACAAAATATCCTTGTACGACGCTAGCGGAAGTTTACGTACACCTTAGACAAATACATTTAAACTCAGTTTTTCACAATTCCTGACATTTAATCCTAGTAAAAATTCCCTGTTTTAGGTCAGTTAGGATCACCACTTTATTTTAAGAATGTGAAATGTCAGAATAATAGTAGAGATAATTATTTATTTCAGCTTTTATTTCTTTCATCACATTCCCAGTGGGTCAGAAGTTTACATACACTCAATTAGTATTTGGTAGCATTGCCTTTAAATTGTTTAACTTGGGTGAAACATTTCGGGTAGCCTTCCACAAGCTTCCCACAATAAGTTGGGTGAATTTTGGCCCATTCCTCCTGACAGAGATGGTGTAACTGAGTCAGGTTTGTAGGCCTCCTTGCTCGCACACGCCTTTTCAGTTTTGCCCACACATTTTCTATAGGATTGAGGTCAGGGCTTTGTGATGGCCACTCCAATACCTTGACTTTGTTGTCCTTAAGCCATTTTGCCACAACTTTGGAAGTATGCTTGGGGTCATTGTCCATTTGGAAGACCCATTTGCAACCAAGCTTTAACTTCCTGACTGATGTCTTGAGATGTTGCTTCAATATATCCACATAATTTTCCTTCCTCATGATGCCATCTATTTTGTGAAGTGCACCAGTCCCCCCTGCAGCAAAGCACCCCCACAGCATGATGCTGCCACCCACGTGCTTCACGGTTGGGATGGTGTTCTTCGGCTTGCAAGTACCCCCCTTTTCCCCCAAACATAACAATGGTCATTATGGCCAAACAGTTTGATTTTCGTTTCATCAGACCAGAGGACATTTCTCCAAAAAGTACGATCTTTGTCCCCATGTGCAGTTGCAAACCGTAGTCTGGCTTTTTTATGGCGGTTTTGGAGCAGTGGCTTCTTCCTTGCTGAGCGGCCTTTCAGGTTATGTCGATATAGGACTAGTTTTACTGTGGATATAGATACTTTTGTACCTGTTTCCTCCAGCATCTTCAAAAGGTCCTTTGCTGTTGTTCTGTGATTGATTTGCACTTTTCGCACAAAAGTACGTTCATCTCGAGGAGACTGAACGCGTCTCCTTCCTGAGCGGTATGACGGCTGCGTGGTCCCATGGTGTTTATACTTGCGTACTATTGTTTGTACAGATGAACGTGGTACCTTCAGGCGTTTGGAAATTGCTCCCAAAGATGAACCAGACTTGTGGAGGTCTACACATTTTTTTCTGAGGTCTTGGCTGATTTCTTTGGATTTTCCCATGATGTCAAGCAAAGAGGCACTGAGTTTGAAGGTAGGCCTTGAAATACATCCACAGGTACACCTCCAATTGACTAAAATTATGTCAATTAGCCTATCAGAAGCTTCTAAAGCCATGACATCATTTTCTGGAATTTTCCAAGCTGTTTAAAGGCACAGTCAACTTAGTGTATGTAAACTTCTGTCCCACTGGAATTGTGATACAGTGAATTATGAGTGAAATAATCTGTAAACAATTGTTGGGAAAATTATTTGTGTCATGCACAAAGTAGATGTCCAAACCGACTTGCCAAAACTATAGTTTGTTAACAAGACATTTGTGGAGTGGTTGAAAACGAGTTTTAATGACTCCAACCTAAGTGTATGTAAACTTCCGACTTCAACTGTATATTTGGGGAGTTTCTCCCATTCTTCTCTGCAGATTCTCTCAAGCTCTGTCAGGTTGGATGTGGAGCGTCACGGCACAGCTATTTCAGGTTTCTCCAGAGATGTTCGATTGGGTTCAAGTCCAGGCTCTGGCTGGGCCACTCAAGGACATTCAGAGACTTCTCCTGAAGCCATTCCTGCGTTGTCTTGGCTGTGTGCTTAGGGTCGTTGTCCTGTTGGAAGATTAACCTTCGCCCCAGTCTGAGGTCCTGATCGCTCTGGAGCAGGTTTTCATCAAGGATCTCTCTGTACTTTGCTCAGTTAATCTTTCCCTCGATCCTGAATAGTCTCCCAGTCCCTGCCGCTGAAAAACTTCCCCACAGCATGATGCTGCCACCACCATGCTTCACCGTAGGGATGGTGCCAGGTTTCCTCCAGACGTGATGCTTGGCATTCAGGCCAAAGAGTTCAATCTTGGTTTCATCAGACCAGAGAATCTTGTTTCTCATGGTCTGAGAGTCCTTTAGGTGCCTTTTGGCAAACTCCAAGCTCGCTGTCGTGCCTTTTACTGAGGAGTGGCTTCCGTCTGGCCACTCTTCCATAAAGGCCCGATTGGTGGAGCGCTGCAGAGATGGTTGTCCTTCTGGAAGGTTCTCCCATCTCCACAGAGGAACTATGGAGCTCTGTCAGTGACCATCGGGTTCTTGGTCACATCCCTGACCAAGGCCCTTCTCCCCCGATTGCTCAGTTTGGCCGGGCGGCCAGCTCTAGGAAGAGTCTTGGTGGTTCCAAACTTCTTCCATTTAAGAATGATGTAGGCCACTGTGTTCTTCGGGACCTTCAATGCTGCAGAAATTTTTTGGTACCCTTCCCCAGATCTGTGCCTCGACACAATCCTGTCTCGGAGCTCTACGGACAATTCCTCATGTGTTGGTTTTTGCTCTGACATGCACTGTCAACTGTGGGACTTTATATAGACAGGTCCAATCAATTGATACACCACAGGTGTACTTCAATCAAGTTGTAGAAACATCTCAAAGATGATCAATGGAAACAGGATGCACCTGAGCTCAATTTCGAGTCTCATAGCAAAGTGTCTGGATACTTATGTAAATAAGGTATTTCTAAAAACCTGTTTTTGCTTTGTCATTATGGGGTATTGTGTGTAGATTGAGGACAAACATTTATTTAATCAATTTTCGAATAAGGCTGTTACGTAACAAAATGTGGAAAAAGGTCAAGGGGTCTGAATACTTTCTGAATGCACTGTAGTCAGTCCAACAAAACAGCTGTAGAGTATCAGAGACGGTGTTAACTGCTCCATCTAGTGGCACCTTTGACAGGCAAGCAAGCAGCACCCTAAATATATATCAGCTGAATTGAACTCTACTACCTACCTACCTACCTACCTACCTACCCAGTGTTGCAAAACGTCAATTTATTGTTACATTTCATACAATCAGATTTTATTTCATGTAGAGATAAATAAATATCTGAAACTAAATAGAGGAGTCTGCGCAATGGCCACAGTACAAAGAGAAACACATCATTAGTGGAAATTCAAGGAACCTGTCTGGTGAAAACCAAACTTTGAGTCACCTTCACCAACAAATTAAACAGAACTGCATCAACCAACCCTTGAGCCACCTTCACCAACAAATTAAACAGAACTGCATCAGTATTGGCATCATTCACCACATCTTAACATTTCAAACCTCATAAATAAAGAGTTAAAGATTCAGAGTGCAGATCTTATCTTAACCAACATTCAGAGACGTGACACAGATAAATAGTGGAAAAAAGGAGAAACCAGAAAGAAACAACAAGAGATTTCGACAAAATGTTCCCTGGGGAGAAGAGAGTCTGTCAAGACTGCATCAGTGGCTGTATTGCTCTGTCATTGTCAAAAGCTGCTGAACTTTGTCAGGCCAAACCACCAATGACAGGAAACCACTGTGTACAACATCTAGTCCTCTACCTCTCCCTGTTACACACTCATTCAGATAAAAACAAACAAAGAAAATAAAACTGGCTGGCCAGAAAAACTAATGATTCTGACAGAACTCAAATCAACAGTATGAACAAAAAGGAAGCTAGACTCACACACCTTTATTATATTATGGCCATGGTTCCCCCTCTAGTAATCCAACTCCGACTTCAGAGCAAAAGTAAACCACTCAAAACAGGAACAGGAAACACATCATCATCATCCACAGAGCAACTTGTCCAATTATCAGGTGTCCCATAAATGTTGGAAACATTTGAAAACAGAACATGTAGCAGTGGTAAAACAGCTGGGGGGTAAACCTAGACCTACAGTTGCAGCCAAATATATTGTCACCCTTGCACTTCAATTCCCTATTTGTTCTAAAATAAGTTGAAATTGAAAAAAAAGTTAGGTCTCCACACATTGTTATTGGATTTTCAACATTGCAGAACCAATTGTATTTTTGTAAACTTAAGTTTACCATTTTAACTTAGAAAATAAAGACAAATGGCATGGACAAATTTATTGGAGCTAGAACTCGGTCAAGATACATTTCAACAAATGGATCATCATTGATGTGATTCAGATCTGGACTATTCACTGGCCACTCTAGAACAGTCCAGCGTTTCTTCTTGAACCATTCCAGGGTCCTTTTTATGTGTTTGTGGTTGTTGTCCTGCTGGAAGATACACAACCTTCAACAAAGACACTGGGTTGAACATTGCACTCCAAAACACCTTGATAATATGCTGATTTCCTGATGTCCTGCAGCAAAGCAACCCCACAGCATTATCGGACCTATTTTCTTTGAATGCTTAATTTGGTCGTTGGTAAACATACGAAGACCCCACTGCTGAAGGAGACAAAAAAGCCTGTTTGAACTTTTCAAAAACCAACCTAAACAAGCCTAAATCCTGGGGAAAGGTTCTGTGGACCAATGCAACAAAATCGGAGCTCTTTAGCAATACAGATCAGTGCTGTGTTTACTGATGACCAAATGAAGCATTCAATGAAAATAACACCCTCCCTACAATCAAAGATGGGGGAGGTTTGGTAATGTTGTGGGGTTGCTTGAAATCAGCAGATTATCAGGTGTTTTGTAGTCCAATGTTCAACCCAGCGTCCAAAAAATGGGTCTCCACTGAAAGTTGTGGGTCTTCCAGCATAACAACCCCCCACACACACATCAAAAAGCACCCAGGAATGCTGGACTGTTCTGAAGTGGCCAGTGAAGAGTCACATCAAAAACCTATTGGCGAGATCTGAAAACAGCAGTTGGTGGAGGGCACCTCTCAAATATTGAAGAACTAGAGCAGTTTGCTGCTGAAAAGCAGGCCAAATTGTCATCAGAAAGGCTCATTGATGGCTATAAGAAGTGTTTGTCTGCAGTTATCTTGGCCAAAGGTTCCCAATATCTTTGTCCATGCCGTGTCTTTATTTTCTAAATTAAAACTAAACAAGTCAAATTGGTTCTGCAATGTTGAAAAACCAATAACAAGGTGTGGTTACTATTTTTGTTTGTTTTTAATTTAAACTTATTTAAGAAGAAATAGGGAATTATTTAAGAAAAGTGCAAGGGTGCCAATATATTTGGCCATAACTGTATTTCAGTCTTTCAGTGATGGAGAGAAGAGAGAAAAGAAAGATGTCAAAGTCCTTGAAGACTAAACACCAATCAGCACAAAAGGATGACCTAGAAACCCACTGAGAATCTGCATCCGTCTGCTGAAAGCTTGCTCTGGGACAATAAGAACACACAGAAACAGATGGGGAGTTTGCAAAGAGTCTCTGCTCCAGTCGTAGTGTCTCAGACACAAGGTGTGGGAGTCAGACGAGCAGCAGGTGTGGAGCAGGTGTCTCGGGTCAAAATAAGTTTGATTACAAAACACTTTGTACACCCATTCAATCGTTTATTCAGGAGAGACGTGACGAACTAGGGAGAGTCCAATGTGTTTCTACATTGCATTAAAGTTTCAATGGACATATGCAGGTGGGGCCAGGAGAGCAACGGGTCCTTGATGGTATCTGTGTACAACTTCGGAGAGTCAGAGCATAAAACTGATAAGCCTGACAATGTGTCAAAAACTGCTAGTGTATGTGTGTAGTCAAAACTTAGTATGGCTGAGTGTGTATCAGTGTGTCTGCTATGAGCTGGAGGGGGCGTCTTCAAAGCTGATGATGCTGGACTCCTGTCCCGTGGTGTTCTGGGAACCACTAGACCCCCCTGCTGGCAAGGTTCTCTCCTGTCCAGAGAGCAGCGGGGTGTCGGTCCGAACCTCGTCCTCATCGTCGTCCTCTTCGTCGTCCATGCTCGGCCAGGCCGACTGGTCCTCCACCTTCTTCAGTCGCTCGTTCAGGGCCTTCAGCGCCAACTGCCTGTAAGACAATCAGAAAGAATCAGTTATAAATGTTTGCATTACATCATGGTATAGCAGGTGTCTCGGAGTCCCTTTCAAACAGCCACTGATCCTCTCCAGGTGCAGAGCGAGGTGATATGTAGGCCTAACTGCAGTCTATGTAACTGACGACAAATAGTGTATGCATGACAGCTTGCAAGTGTGTCAGCCACATAATGAAGGTCAACAAATATTGGGGTGTGTGCTGTAATGGATCCCTGTGTGTGTTTATTTGGGCCTCTACAGCACTCACCTCCTCCTCTCTGCGTCTTGGGGGTCCGCCCCCGGCAAAGTGATGGTGATGGAAGAAGGTGCCCCGACGTCATAGCGCTTCACCATCTTCCTGCATACCCTGATCTTCACCAGGGTTGTGTGCACCAGGCCAGCCAGCAGCCCCACCAGCGGCTGCACCGCTTCAGGGAAGAAGGATGCAAAGGCAAAGTGGTCTGACATGTCCCCGCGGCCCCGGCTGTGCCTCTGGTAGAAACGAAGGTAGACCCAGCCTGCCAGGGCGCCAAAGCTGTAGGCCGCCAGAGGGGCAGCACTCTCCAGGAGGCCTGAGAGGCGGAGCAGGGCCAGGCAGAGGAGGACCAGCGCCGGGGCCGCTTTGAGCCTCACCTGTGGAACCCGCAGCACCGTTGTGTCCCCCATGGTCTGCTTGAGGGCCACCAACACGCCCCCGAGGAAAGCTGGTGCCCCATGGACCCGCACAGCAAACAAGTAGTCCAGGTCGAAGGTGGCGACGTACGTGAGTAAGTAGGAGAGGCCCGTCAGGAGGCCTGCAGAGATGTTGACCACAGCGAAAAATATTAGCATCTCCATGGCACCCCACAGAGGTTCCAACAGCCGGCCACAGGCCATGACAGTCCCAACATTGGCCGCCACCCCCCACACATGCTGCTCCACCACGGCATGGGTCACCAAGGTCCAGATCCAGAAGTTAGGGGGGAAGAGGTAGCCAGGCGTCACGCCCAGGGCGTATGGAGTGTCAACTGCCCATGAGAGCACATACAGAAGGAGCACTAAGGCACATATGGACTTCACCACAACACTAGTGTTGGATAATGCGCCCAAGAAGTGCTGTCTTGCAACTGGCAGATAGCGATTCATTGTGTCGTTTGTCAGTCTAGCGCAAGGTCCGATCAGTACTTTTGTATGACCCGCAGCTGCTCACGTGTTGGTCGTTAATCAGCAGTGCCAAGAAGAACAAACATAATCTGCAGATCCAGACAACATCCACTCTCGACAGTGAGGCTTCATAGGGGAAATAATCTGATTGATCAATGCTAATGAATGGTTTAAATTAACCTTTAATGGTCTCGCTGTTCAAAACACATGATGGGGTAACTTTCCTACCTTGCTATGAACTTTTATAGTCGCCGAACTGAAGTGACCTTACTAGTGTGATTAGATATTAAGAGTAGGTAACTGGGCTAATTTACTAAGCTAACAGATTTAGTAACCCGTCAATTACTCTCAATTGACACCAAACGGTGTCATACTCGAAGCTTACATACATCACAAATATTAAATAGCTACTGTACTTTAGAAAAATACCAAGAACTTCAACCAACTAGCAAGCACTGGAATAAGTTTCTAGTAAGCTAAATTAGCTAGTTAGTTATTGCTAAGTACTAGTAACTGGCTAGGGAAAGAAGTCTGACAGTTTGTTACGATGTTTTATATCTGCCATTCGAATTCATAAGATGACCAGTCAACATTTGATTAATGGGTTTGAGTTGTATAACTACAAAAACGATAACAATTAGTAACAGCGCCTTTCTTGTTTTCCTCGGCCCAGAATTCACCGCTAGCTAGCTACAGTAGCTCGAGTATTTCCTGTAACGTTAGTTAGCAGGAGCTACAGGCCTTCAAAACAATGTTGTCGAGGTGATCAACAATCGGAGATTCACGCGAAATTCATTGTCTTCACGATTTCGGAAAGTCTATTCGGTTACGTCAACGTTATTCCGATATAAAGTCACAGATTATTGGCGAATATTTGTTATCTTGTGAGGCATTTCCCACACTGATCAAATACTGAATCTTGGGCTCACTGCCACCGTCACCAACACCAACACACGAAGCGTCACGCCAGCGTCATGAACTGGAGCACTATGGGAAACATTATATATTTTTTTTTCTTCTTCTAATTCTTCTTCTTCATTATGGTGGTCCGCAAATAAATTTTATAGGTGTATGCCACCACCTACTGTATTGACTGTGTATCAGCCTACTATTCTGCTGTATGAATTCATTACACAAATATTGCCTTACCAACTAACCCACACCCATTAAAACCTCATCACTATTCCACTACTTTGGCCCCATTTGATCCTACACCAGGCAAGCAGCCTTGGACACTATTGTTCAAACACCTTGTAATTCTTCCACAGTAAAATCTCGTACACCCAAGTACTTCTCTACAGCTGCTACCACAACATCTATCCTCTGTGATTTACATTCCATTCCTGCAGTACAGTTGACCACCATGGCCATGAACGCCAAAAAAAAAAACTTACTGAAGCACATGCTATTCCTGTCACTCTCTATTGGCCTCGGCCCACTCACAGGGATCCTTTTAGGATCCCTCATCCTGGACCCATCTTCCTCTACTACTCTCTTCACTGCCTCAGCACACCTTCTGTACTACTCTGATCCTGGCAACCTCAACCTGCCTTTCTCTCACTGGATACCTCTGATCTCCAGCACCATGGGTACCCCTACAGTTTACACATACAACTTCTTCCACAGATACTACACCTTCCTTTGTCTCAAGTCCTCCTGCACATTTCTCACATCTAGGAATCTCCCTCCTACACACTGCTGCCACATGACCATAAGCTTGACACCTAAAACACCATAATGGGTTCGGGACAAAAGCTCTCATCGGATAACTGACAAATCCCAACTTTACTTTAGACTCTGCATCAAAACTCAATACTACAGACAGTGTCTTCTCTGTTTCACCACGCTCTCCACCGGGTCTGCGTCGCATCAAACGGCGGGCGTCACAGACACCGGGAATCTTCAACTTCAGTTGACCCTCCTCAACACTTAACTCCACTCCAGTTATCACTCCTTTCAACAGGGCCCTGCTCCGGAGAGGAAAGCAAGTCACAGTTATTGGCCGCAGTTGCGTGGTGCGGAGCGCATGCTTTCTCTGGATGGCAGAAACACAAAAAATCGACACGATTCCACTTCAAGTCACTTTCACCGACCAACATTCCCCAACCTCATATCCACCCAACCTGACACCACATATGGATCAGCCAGAAGGTAAGGATCCATTCTCTCCCAAAATCTCACTCCCACTGGGCAAAAATCATCCTCACTCTCGTCATGTTAAATGTCCTTTTGCAGCACTCCATATTTACTCTTAATATGTTCCACTTTCTTCCTTTTTTCCCTGCCCGTCTTCTTACCGACCTCTATGGGTTCCCCTGACTCCATCTTCAAGTCTGACAACCATTCGGTTGTACCCGCCATCTTGTTCCACTCGCCAGAAACCTGTTCACCCTCCTTGAGCTCCATGTGGTAAGGCAGCCTACAGATGGGTTAGCTGACAATATCACGAAAACGTTGCACACGCTTCAAGGGAGCAGAAGTCTGTGAATTTTTGTGATTCTGGATGGCCAGATAGCTACAAACAATGACAAGAAACTGCCATGTGGGGAATCGTAAGTGACTCGTTTCAGCTAGTTTAATCTTGTTTTTGATACCATGTCTTGTTTTTAGGTGTTTTGACTGATTTAATGTCAATGCTAATATGGTTAAAATTCAGTACCTTGCTAACCAACAGCTGTAATGATGTATTTGCGAGACAAGTGCTCATTGTGCAAATGTATGTATGTTTTCAATTAACATTGGAAACAAAATATTGTTTACATGTTGTCAACAATCTAAGCCAACCCCGTTTGTTTTGCCCCATAGTTGCACAACCAACCCGTCTATGGGTCATGGATAGTTTTTTAAACTTTGATTATGATCTAGGCTAGGCTGCTCTTCAGAGACTAGACTTTGAGCACAATTTTGTGTCAACCCCCCCCCCCAGCAGTCAGGGGATGCTCTAGTCTAGGTGCCAGCCTCCAGCTCTCTATGCATAGCCTAATTCCCAACATTTATTTGCTTTGAGGATTCTCTTGCAAATCTGGTTTTTGTGATAGGCCAATCCTTATTATCTTGTATGTTTACATCATCCCTGGTCCAGGCCTTGTGTCATCTCTCCGCCCACCTGGAATACTTACCTCAAATATCATCATGATGTTGTTTTTCGACACAGAGATCTTATTACATTATAGGGATTTTATATGTAATTCTATAGTTTTTGACTTGACTGGCTACAAATGGAGTTTGAGCTGTCTGAGTAGTGAGAAGCTAATCTGACTACTAAAATGTAAATGTATTCAAACTGACATGATTGGCGTTGGCAAGAAGCACACCACCCTGCATCCCACTGCTGACTTGCCTCTAAAGCGAAGCAGGGTTGGTTGTGGTAAGTCCCTGGATGGGAGACCAGATGCTGCTGGAAGTGGTGTTGGAGGGCCAGTTGGAGGCACTATTTCCTCTGGTCTAGAAACATATCCAATACCCCAAGGCAGTGATTGAGGACATTGCCCTGTTTAGCGTCCAGTCTTTCGGATGGGATGTTAAATGGGTGTCCTGACTGTGGTCACTAAAGATCCCATGGCACTTATCGTAAGAGTAGGGTTGTTAAACCCGGTGTCCTGGCTAAATTACAATCTGGCCCTCAATCATCCCCAGCTTCCAATTGGCTCATTCATCCTTCCTCTCCCCTGTAACTATTCCCCAGGTCACTGCTGTAAATGAAAATGTGTTCAGTCAACTTACCTGTTAAAAAAATGTGTAAATGTTCTCTCCCAAGTGTTGAACACGCATTGATTAAAGAGACAGAAACAACTGAGATAACCGCATACACATTCATTTTATTCAATAATTAATTGCCATAATAAAAAAATATCACACAAAGAATTCACATTTCTCAGGTGTAAAAAAAGACAAAACCCTCTGACAGCAGAATGCTACGAGAATCAAACATCACAGATAAAGAGAGCACAGCAAAATCTCATCTGAAATCCAACCAAGAAGATAATGTGAATAGCTCACTGGCAGAAAATGCTAAGTGGATAATGGTTGGCTACCAAAAAAAAGTCAAAGTGAGTGACCTTTGACTGGCTAAGAACAATGGTGCGTATGCACGTTGTCCTCTGTGAAGACAGGCATACAAATGGACACACTTGCAAACAAAAAAATGATGTGCAAGGTAAGCAGTTACAACGAGCTTGTCCACCTACAGTAATAAAAACATGAGACAAAGGCAGTTTTATCGAGACCCAGATGAGACATGCTAGGATCTGGGATGCCTCAGTGGAACTATCCTTATGGAGAAGAGCCACAACACTGGACACAATTGTACTGCTCCGATTGTGTTTCAAATGTCAATGTCAGCATTTTGGAATATTGATACATTTCTCTCTGAATAACAGTTCTGCGTTTATAGAATCAAAGACAAACCACTGGTAATGTGAGGTTAAATTGTGAGTGTGCGATGGTGGTGAGAGGGACAATTTGCATGAACCAAATACCTGTGAACGCTTGACTTATACAAAAGGTTGGTTTATGTAAAGACCAAGATTAGGCAACCCAAACACTGAGTCTTCAATTCAAAACACACACAAATATCCAAGCATCTTGGTCATGTAAGAGGACCCAAACTGGGCCAGAAAACCATGGCAGTGTGACATAGATAGTCCCAGATCTCTGCCTGCATCTCCCATTCCCAAGGCGTTACAACTTTACAATATAGATCAGAGGGCAACACAGAGCTACAATACCAAAGAGCGGTAAACAAGTCAAGTGACATCCAGTCCACTGTGGCCAAGCTTCATGGAATAAGCAGACATCATGGAATTCCTTTTACATTTGACTGTTTCCAGATATAATTGAACAGAATCTGCTTGCATAGCTAATGATGAAATCTAAGGCTTCTAAGTAATTAAGATCTCATTGGTGAAGTCTATGTACATAATTTCAGTCTCATAATCAAAACATGTAAACATTATCAACTTGAAGGCTGGCAGACAACTCATTTCACCAAAGCTAATGTAAACACTAAAAGCATGCAACAGACGACAACTCTAAATTAATTCTACATACAAAACAGTAAACCTGTCTCTGTGTAAAGATAACCGTTTTGTTTGAACATGTGTTTGTAACTACTTTTTTATGGACTGTCATCTAGGACAAGAGATTAAGTTGCTGACAGCTATACTCAATTTTGCCCTCTTCATCTGATTTTAGGTAATGTCATCTGATGGACATGACTCTGGACAGGTCCCTAGACCAAATGCTCAGTCTCCCCCCCCCCCCCAACCAAGTTAAGTGAAAGAGTTACTTATGTTCAACTAGTGCTTGAGAATCTGTGTGTGTGATAAGAAATTAGTGTGCGTGATTAAACATAGAATTTTTATCAAAGTAAATGAAATTGAAATGCGATTCAAAACATTTTATTTACAAACTTCAAAAAAAGATCTTAAAGCCATCCATTGTTACATGTCCATTCACAAACTATGTACTGTACAGGCTTTGCTAACCATGCTAGCACATACCCATAGACTTCCAGTCATTGTGGCAATGCTAGTTAGCATTGGCTCGCAAAACTACTTCTAACTTCCCAAAGTATCCCTTTAACTAAATGGAATTTACTGACAGTCAGTTGTTGCTGACTGAATCGATTTATAAATAAATACTTAAATTCAAGTAGAAAGCTATGAAAAAGAGCAGTTGGTACAACTGAAAACATTGAATACTGAGGGAACTAGCTTTCATTTGCCATTAGGATATATAGATTAAAATGAACATCTGGATGATATGAAGATGAACAAGAACAAAAGCACTGGATGACATGTTCTCTCTGCTAATGAGTGGTTTGACCGCCCGTGACTGGTTGTCCTGAAATTCACACACTTTGGGTCAGTTGTCTAATATCACATTTCTCAAGTCATGGAACACAAGAATTGACATGTTCTAGTAAAATCAACATAAAAATTCCCCTTACAAACAAAAACAGAACAAAATAGTAAAAAAAATAAAAATATGAATGAATAAATATGCACTGTCATAAATACATTAATTTGGTAAATTCAAACATTGAACAAAAAAAAAAAAAGTACTTTAAGTATGGTATGAATGAAAAGAAGAACAAGTCTGATGATGCCAGGGTATCATAATAAACACAAGAACTGGAGTTTAAAGCTCTTGCTGAAGAGACTCAAGGCTAGGGACTTGGTGGAGGAGGTGGGCTGGCCTTCCCTCTTCCCAAAGTGTTGGGTTGAGACAGTAGGTCTATGTATGTCATGAGGGGGGCAGTAACAGTCAGCAGTAACAGAAATTAAAAGATCTGTTGTTTATTAAACAGAACCAGGTCACACACCTGACTCCCCCCCTCAGTAAATCAATGTACCGGTACGTTGAATACTATAACCTTTGTTATACAGTGAATTTAACAGAATATGTGGTCTAAGTCTAATCCAGAATCATCTTTACAATGAGCTCACAACGAAGTCTGTAATGACAGTCTGTGACCACATTTTCGAAAGACACCCTCTTCTTTAGGCCAATAGCAGTTGACGGTGACATTTGGTCGCTTCAGAGAATGATCACTCTCTAGAGAGTGCTTTAAGTTGTACTTTCTTTTGGCAAAGCTATTTTTGAATTCTCTCAAATGATTTTGGTTTGACAATGACCTCTTGAACACTGTTTTTCAGTTGAAATCACATATGCCAGAGATGAGACAAAGGAACAGAAAACGAGTGTTCAAGCCATCCACAGACAGAGCGAGCCATTATGACAGAGGTTCTCTACTCTAGAACACCTGGGTACACAATGCAGAAACAGACAGGGAAGGAGACAGACAGAGTGGTCACGGGTCATATTTGCATCACTTAGAAAAGCTACAGAAAGACTATGGTTGAGATCCAGGCCCTAGGACTGCCCGTCTCGCGGTTTCTCTACTCCCACTAGGTAACATTCAGAGACCGAGGCAAGGCATTTTCAATTCACCGTCCCTTTGGACAGTTGGCGCTTCGCAAGAGCACAGTTTTCACATCATCACCTACAGACAGGCAATCAATTAGAAACATGTAGAAGATGACATAAGAGATGGAAACCAGATCTTCCCAAAAGTGATGCCTGTCCCCAAGATCTGCGTTAAAGGCGTAAATAAGCGTAGATTCTTTGAGTTGAAGGTTCTTACTTTTCCATTTTCACCATCAAAGAGCCTAACTGTTTCTTTGACTTCAGTCTCGACAAGTCCATTTTCTGATTATCATCTAATTTCTCAAAAAACTAAACAACACTTCTGTCCTGGCAGTAAATATAAGAGCAAATCAAATTGATTTTAAAAACAGTTGTGACATTTTTAGAATAGGACTACCATATAAAATAATATTCAGTAGCAAATAAAGACAATCAAGAACAATATCATGTAACTGATATTGTGCCATACCATAATTACTACCAACTATGTCTATCAAATTGACTTATTAATGCTAGTCTATTGTCAGTTAGTTATTAACCTTGTCTATCATTAACTGTTGGAAAAATGCAACCAAGCAAATTAGCCAGTCTTCTCAACAAACAGTACACCTCGGTGGCGATTCAGGGTCACTGCAGGTCCAAACCCAGCAGTCGCTTCAGTGATTTGTATAAGCCAGTACAGAACAACATTTTGGAAGCCCCCCAAGTCCATTTTCTTTGTCTTCTACGTTCTCTCTGGTGCTCAGTTTTCTTATCTTTTCTTCTTTTTAAATAAGATATTCAGCATAAGGATTTGTTGCTTTGTCCAGTTTGTGTTATATCCCAATACAGACTCATTTTTTGAAAGGCGCGCATGTTGCACTTGGGATGGGGAAAAGGGCTAGTGGAGGTGGATGGGGCTTGGTTGTCCCTTCCTTTCCTCTCCAGACCTCCTCGCACCAGCAACCCACTAACTGTCCCTTATAACCCACATGGCTCAAGGCTCTCATTGTTCCATCACCTCAATGACATCATCATCGTCGTTTTTGCTGTCTGAGCTGCTACCAGCGTTCTCTGCCGAGCCGTGGGCGTCAGAGCGACCCAGCCCCGCCCCCATAAGGCCGGAGGAGGGGAAGTGGGAGAGAAAGCTGGAGCCAGCAGGGCCTGGGGTGGCGGCCGGGAGCCCCCCGGGGAGCAGCGAGCTAGGGTACACACCCACGGACTGGCCGTAGGACATGGGGAAGCCTGGGGGCAGCATGCCAGCCATACCAGCACCCAGCATGAAGGGAGCCAGGGAGGCAGAGTCAGAGGAGGCAGAGAAGGAGCTGGTAGTGGTGGAGGAGGAAGACCTGGAGGAGGAGCTAGGTAGGGTGCCGTCCCCCAGGCCGAAGGGGTCAGAGGTCATGGGGAACATGAGACATGGGTCACCCAGCTGGCTGTGGGGCTGGAAGTAGGGTGAGCCGGCCCCCATGAAAAGGGGCTGCTCAATGGAACCCATCATGGCTGGGTTGAGGCCCATGGGCGGGAAGCCGTAGCCCCCTGCGAAGGGTAAGGCCTGGGGGGGCAACGGGGCCGAGGTGCACTTGCCGGGGGCCAGCTGCTTGTTGTTGGCCCATTCATCGGCAGACGGGGTGGAGGCTTTGCGCTTGGTGGCCTTCAGGTCCAGGGCGGCCGTGGAGTCTGTGTTTGGCTGGGCCGCGGTGTGTCTCCAGGGCTTGGCATGGCTGGTCATGCTGCTGCCATTGGTGCTCTCTGCCAGCGCTGTCTCCAAGACTCCTGCAGACGGAGCCTTGGAGGCCTGCTGCTGCTGGATCTTGTTTCCGGCTGCAGCTGTGTACCTCTGGAGCTCGCTCAGGATCTCGGGGCTGTCGGGGGAGAGCGGGCGAGTCACACAGCCGCTGGTGCCGTTCGTCGAGGCCTCCTCCGATGCCTTCTGGGTGTCTGAGGGAGGGGAGGAGAGACAGACGGGTTAGATACTGCTCTCTGGTCTAGACTAACAGAAACCATCAGCACTGGATAAAAACAGATCCATATGGACCAAAATGAGTTGAACTTAAATTGACTACGGGTTGAGTTGGGATTGTTACCTTTGGGTGCAACGGCTGAGTTCTCCTCCCCTGCCTTGAGCTTGCTTGCAGCGCGGATGGCAAAGATCCTCCCGTCACAGGTCCTGATGTAGGTCCCTTTGGTTCCTCTAATGACGTGGATGCTCTCTCCTGCACTGATCCTGGCCTTGACATCAGTTGAACTGTTGGTTCCAGGTATCACAATATCTGTAGTGGTGACTATCTTCTGGACGAAGACGCCTGCCTTCTGCAGGTAGTTGACGGGAAAGCCTGAGCTGGAGTCAGAGTCTGCTGTGGGGGTGGAGGCATGAGATGCCTGGCGAGGCATCATGGGAACTGGAGTTGACTGAACGGGGCGGTCGCTGGCCACCGGCTTCTCATCTTGGCGAGGGGGTGGGCGCCTGAAAGGGGGGCAAGGGAAAGGAAAGATGAGAGGGTGGCGAATTGGCAGTCCAAATTGACAGTGGAGGGTTAAAGATTCTATCAACAGTTTAAAATAATTAAAAAACGTGGTATCACATTGACTGTATGCAATTGTAATATTGTACAGTATGTTACTAAGAAAATAGATTGATCTGGTGAAAACAGGAACTAAAAGCATGTCTGTTTTTGGGGACCATCTCACCAGTTTCGCTGGCTGAAGGCAGGGATGTTGGTGAGGCTCTGGTCGCTGGCTGGGTAGTAGTGGGCGTAAGAGGGGCGCGTGTAGGGCACCGACGCACGCTTCTCGTCCTCGTAGCTCTTTTTGGCAGCCTTCTTCTCGGCTTTGGTGAGCTTCATCTCCTGCCGGTCAATCAGGAGAGACTCGTGGTGGAAGGGTTGCTAGAGAGACAGACATGGAGAGTAGTTTGAGTAAAATGTCTCTCTAAGTAAAATTATACCCTGAGTGTACAAAACATTAGGAACACCTTCCTAATATTGAGTTGCACCCCCCTTTGTCCACAGAACAGCCTCAATTCGTCGGGGCATGGATTCTACAAAGTGTCAAAAGCGTTCCACAGGGATGCAGGCTCCAATGCTTCCCAGAGTTGTGTCAAGTTGGCTGGATGTCCTTTGGGTGGTGGACCATTCTTGATACACACGGGAAACTGTTGAGCATGAAAAACCCAGCAGCGTTGCAGTTCTTGAGACCCTCAAACCAGTGCGCCTGGCACCTACTACCATACCCCGTTCAAAGGCACTTAAATATTTTGTCTTGCTCATTCACCCTCTGAATGGCACACATACACAATCCTTGTCTCAATTGTCTCAAGGCTTAAAAATCCTTCTTTAACCCGTCCCCTTCATCTACACTTATCGAATTGGATTTAACAGGTGACATCAATAAGGGATCATAGCTTTCACCTGGTCAGTCTATGTCATGTACGCTCAGTGTAAATAATACAGAAGTTATTGAAAAGTTGGGCACCAAACCCTTCCCATATGAAATAGTGAAATCTAGTGTAGTTCTAACCTTGGTGACCAGATGTGGGTGTATAATACAGTATGGTGTTTATAGATATGTATATACCTTGGTGATGAGGGTAGTACCTAGCTTACCACCTAGCTTACCTTGGTGATGAAATGAGTCCCTTTTGGGTAGTTTAATTTGGCCCATTTTAACATTATGTCATGAAGAGCACATGTTCAACTTATGTTTTCCCATCTCAAGAGGTTAAATTAACAAATGACTATAGTAAGTGCCTATTAAGTACGAAATAACGTAACAGGGTTGACGATTTCATCTTAAATTAGCCATGAATCTCCTTGTGACAAGGGGAAAGAAAGCTTATTGTGTGCAACAGGGAGGGGCGATTGAATGCAAGCTTCACAAAAAAATAGCACATTTATTTAAAACAATTCTAGCCTGTATGGGTAACAAGGTGTGATGCTCGACCCACTCAGTTTTCCAGCACAAAACACCAGAAAATGGCCAAAAAGAGTAGAACCAGCTCACCTGCTTTTACACTATGATTTGACTATTAGATGTTCAATGTTTTTTTTTTTTAAGGAATAGTTTCACCATATTCAAATGAGAGGAGTTCAGTTCAAGTAACAGGGTTGACCTTAAAATGAATGACTAATCGCATGAAATAAATGATAATCTTCAGAAATGACTTTGTCAAAGCAACAAAATAACTAGGGCTTTACAATGCTGGGGTTAAGTGGATTCAAATCGTCCTAGAAGTCAGAGTGCACAGAGGGACATGTCAAAATGCAGAATAAAAACAGGCTTTTAAAATTCAATATCGGTGCACAATATTTACTTAAAATATCAAAAAGGGACTCATTTTGTGGAACGACCCAGATATATATCCAGTGTAGTTCTAACCTTGGGGAAGAGGTGAGGGTAGAGCTGGCAGGCCTAGATGTGTATATAGGTGATCTGTTACCTTGGTGACTAAGTGAGGGTAGAGCTGGCAGGCCTGTCTGATGCTCGCCTCCATCTCCTGGTGGGGCTGCAGCTGCACCTGTGACACGTCAGGCTCCTCCTCGACAAAGTGCAGCAGAGACTCCACCTCCCTCCGCGTGAACGACAGCATCGGGTTCAGGTCATCTACCACTCGGTCTGCAGAGAAGAGAGAGGGATTGAAGGAAGAGAAGGAGTTAGTCTACTACACAAATACAGAGGAGAAGATTGTGTGCCTTTAAACCATCCCTGTGTGTATAGGGCCATCAACAGCAAAATGAAAAGGTATCTGCGTGTGACATGAAACGTGGCATATAGCAAACCCTGGCCATGTATAAAATGGAATAAATCTGATGTTATTTTTCAACTAAATTCTAAGAGTGTGGGCCTTCTCTTTTTGTGTACACAGCATAGCTGAAATTGGAGCGGACCGATGTAATGTGTTAAAAAAACAATGGCAAACTATGTCAAAGCACTTTGGCAGTGGTGCACGAGTAGGGATGCATGGAGTGCACTTAGCCTGAGAGGAGTCTGACTTCACAGAGTCTGACAGAGCTCAGAGGACTGCTGTACTTCACAGCACACACTGTTTAGCATGCTAGTGAAGTGGACTGGCCAGATGAAGTGCACTTAGCAGGGGAGGCTTGGGGTAAGTGTAGACTCTGCAGTACTGATAGCAGAAGTTCATGTAATAGTAGGCCTAGTAGACTTGGCTGGAGGAAGCAGAGGTGTCTTGGTAGGCCAGTGTGTAGTCTATGTACACTACTTGTCAAAAGTTTTAGGACACCTACTCATTCAAGGGTTTTCTTTATTTTTACTATTTTCTACATTGCCGAATAATAGTGAGGATATCAACATTTTGAAATAACACATATGGAATCATGTAGTAACCAAAAAAAAAGTGTTAAACAAATCAAATTATATTTTATATTTGAGATTCTTCAAATAGCCACCCTTTGCCTTGACGATAGCTTTGCACACTCTTGGCATTCTCTCAACCAGCTTCACCTGGAATGCTTTTCCAACAGTCTTGAAGGAGTTCCCAAATATGCTGAGCAATTGTTGGCTGCTTTTCCTTCACTCTGCTGTCCGACTCATCCCAAACCATCAAAGTTCTTGAAAATTTCCAGATTGACTGACCTTCATGTCTTACAGTAATGATGGACTGTCATTTCTCTTTGCTTATTTGAGCAGTTCTTGCCATAATATGGACTTGGTCTTTTACCAAATAGGGCTATCTTCTGTATACCCCACCTACCTTGTCACAACACAACTGATTGGCTCAAACGCATTAAGAAGGAAAGGAATCCCACAAATTAACTTTTAAGAAGGCACACCTGTTAATTGAAATGCATTCCAGGTGACTACTTCATGAAGCTGTTTGAGAGAATGCCAAGAGTGTGCAAAGCTGTCATCAAGGCAAAGGGTGGCTATTTGAAGAATCTCAAAAATATTTTGATTTGTTTAACACTTTTTTGGTTACTTCATGATTCCAGATGTGTTATTTCATAGTTTTGATGTCTTCACTATTATTCTACAATGTAGAAAATAGTTAAAATAAAAATAAAAACTTGAATGAGTAGGTGTTCTAAAACTTTTGACCGGTAGTGTAGTCAGCATCTATTCTATTCCATTCTATGTGTTTTTTTGGTTAGCTGGTTACTTACCAGACATGCCCTGCTTGGAGATCTGTCGGTCATAGATTTTCTTCTCCAGGGTGAAGTCACAGACCAGGCGGTAGATGTGGCAGGGTTTCTTCTGGCCGTAGCGGTACACTCTACACACGGCCTGGGCGTCGTGACAGGGGTTCCAGGAGGCATCGAAAACCACCACGCGGTTAGCCCCGATCAGGTTCACCCCCAGACAGCCAGCCCTGGGGACGGGGAGACGCACACGTCACTGACCTGAGGTGTATGTGTGTTTGTGTGTGTAGGACTGTGCACGTGTGTGGGAGAGAGTGTGAATGAGGGATAGTGTTTGTAACAAGTGTGGGTTACAAGTGTGACTATACAGAAGTATGATTATAAACACATTATAATTATTTCTACCAGTGTGTTCCTGAGAAGGTCTATTACCTGGTGGACAGCAGAAAGACCAAGGTGGAGGTGTTGGATGGGTCGTTGAACTGGTTGATGAGTCTCTCTCTCTCTGAGGCAGACGTGCTCCCATCCAGTCCTAAAGAAAGGAACCATAGAAAGAGTCAATCCCTGTCTCCAACACACAGAACCAAGAACAATGGAGAGATATCAAGATCACCAGCAGGTGGCGATAGCCAATGTAAGTCAATGGGAAAAGTTGCAGCATGGGTTTGGAGAGGCTGAATGACAGTTCGTATAGCTACAGTAAAATATATCACTGGATAAATGGAGTCAGAGACAAGTGGTGACAGCGGTGGATGTCAATACCCCATAATGACAAAGCAAAAAAAGGTTTTTAGAAATGTTTGCAAATGTTAAAAAACTGAAATATCACATTTACATAAGTATTCAGACCCTTTACTCAGTACTTTGCTGAAGCACATTTGACAGCGTTTACAGCCTCAAGTCTTCTTAGGTATGATGCTAAAAGTTTTGCACACCTGTATTTGGGGAGTTTCTCTCATTCTTCTCTGCAGATCCTCTCAAGCTCTGTCAGATTAGATGGGG